>NC_050573.1:354850187-354932687 GCF_011100635.1 Trichosurus vulpecula
GCTAAGATCTGGCAAAAAAAATATGTAATTACATAGCAGAGCGTATGTTTGTGGATTGGGGCAGTGTTGGAGAAAGGAAATGAAGGTTAACTACGCTTTGCACAAAAGTAATTTATAGAAGTTTTCTGAAATTTGGGGCTATCTATAGTATTTGTCTAGGATATATTTTTTTGTTTTTCCAAATGGGATGCTCAAAGTCATAAAAAATTATAAAATTTATAAATAAGTCCTAGCAATAATAGAACCGATAGCATGAGTCCTAATACTTGTATGTTTTGCTTTACCCTTGATGTCAAAGATGTGAATATCCTTAATTGTAAATGTAGCCTAGGAGCCAATCTCTCTTGACCAAAAGGAGTCGAATAGGTGGTTGGTTATTTCATTACTTATTCAAAAAGAGCTTTAAAAAACCCATAATGTGAAGTATTGGTTCAATAGTATCTGAGAGAATAGAAAACCACTTGATGAACTCTCAACACAGATTTATACACAATCTGGGTGACACTTAGACTTCTCAAATATCAAACCTCCCAATGTTGAAGCCAATTTTGAGAATGGACAGAGTCAAGGGCCCCCCCCCCCAAAAAATTGGGAACTCACTTAAAATTTTCATCTGAGGCAAATGTGAAATGAACTAAATAAGTTGGAGTCAGATTAAGTGGATTCATATCCCAGCCCTGTAACACTTAGTAACTATGTAAGCTTGGTTAAGTCATTAATCTGCTCTGATTCTCAGTTTCCTCATTTTTAAACGAGGAGTTGGTCACCTCTGGGGTCCCTTCCAACTCTGTCTATGATTCCAAGATTTTATGGAATATATATATTCACTGTATTAAAAGTTATATTCTCACATTTTTTCCACAAAGGAGTTATTACTGTTTCTTAAGTAATATTTCTAATTATTGAATATGACCTTGTTTACTCCTTTTCCCAAGGGGAAAACTTTTTAACCTCATCAAACCACCAGAAATACTGTAAAAGCTCATTTCACCAGTTTTGCTTCATGCTTAAAATGTTCTACACAGTTTTGTTTAACAGGGCTGAGATGATGCCCATCTGTTCTAGCAGTGGGGATCTCTCTCAAGAAATGTCTCCCCTCTATTCACTATAAATAAACATAATGTGTAAATTGAAATCTTATTGTAGCTGGTAGACAATAGGATTTTAAAAGGTCTGAGAATAGGATTAACATATTGTTACAGTGTTATGGTCTGATTTAAACAATTTTGATCTCTTGTGAGAGTTCTTCATAAAATATCTATTTTACAAGTGGTGCAAACCCCAACTGAGATTTTTTAAAAAAAGTTGACATTACTCAAACATTACTTTCCTATTAGCCACCAAGAACAATTAGGAAATGTTTCAAGTAACTTTAATCTCTCTGCCTGAATACACATTGTTCATTTTCTTATGTCAATAAGTACATGCTGATATTTTAAAGCAGATTTCCATATGCTAATTTACCTATTTCCCTCCCTGAAAGACTATAGTTTCCTGACTGCTAATTCTGGCTGACAGTGAATGGTTCCGTTTCCAGTTCTCTGCAAAATAATGCATTGTCACAAAGTGATTTATAATAAACAGTTTCTAGCAAAGAACTACAATGCTGATGAGTTTTGACAACCAAAAATGCATTATTAATGAAATAATAACATTGGCAGCATCTTGAAAACAAGCTGATGGTGAGGAGTTTGTTTTCCTGCTCACAACATAGATTCCCTTCTTCAGTTTAGAGCTTCCTCTAGGTGGGGAGGTCATTATGGGGAAGAGTGTGGAAATTAATGTGTGTTATATAGTGTTTAAATGTGTCTAGAATAAATAAAGAGTAACTGACTTGCTTAAACTCAGAGTCATTGCTCTATTCCCATTGAAGTAATATCTTTAAGCTTTATTTACCATCCTTGATTATAATCCGTTAATATTGGCTCCTTAAATCAAACAAATTGAATATGATTGTAAGG
Organism: Trichosurus vulpecula; assembly: GCF_011100635.1. Classification (NCBI taxonomy): domain Eukaryota; kingdom Metazoa; phylum Chordata; class Mammalia; order Diprotodontia; family Phalangeridae; genus Trichosurus; species Trichosurus vulpecula. The sequence continues at coordinate 354,852,149 of NC_050573.1, forward strand.
GTTTGTTTTTTTAAGGTGTATGTTATATCTAAGACCATGAGTTAAGGTATTGCAACAAACAAAAAACAAGTCCATAATGCAGGGCATTGTGTCTTTAGCAAGCTCAAAATTACAGCACGCATAAAAAGTGAGCATTAGAATAGATCCCAAAGTAAAAGCATACATTAATTCAATTTGTTGTGACTGAAGAAGAAAATCAGCAATTTATCCCTGCAAAATCCATATCCTCGCAATGTAACCTTATCATGGCAAAGCCTCAGGCCAGCACGAACGGGGCACTTGGTTAGACACTCCACATCATTTAAAGCTCACTAATTATACTAAATAAAAAACTTTCTTACGTTCAGTCTATTTAATTTCTATTATTTAATTCCCTGAAATATTTGTGCCTCCAGCCGAATTATGATGTTCTTTAGAAAGGGGTAGTTACCCATTGTTATTGGGTTTTATATTAATTATAGTATGAACTTTATTGAATTTACTGAAGTGCTTTCCTGGATAGTCTCCAAACACTAACAGGCGAATGAAATTAAATAAAGAGGGTCAGCTATATTTAAGAGCATTGTGTAAGTACTTTAGAGACTGGTTATAATTAAAGAGGTTGTAAACTAAAATGCAAAGTGCAGATGTCACTACTCACCTGTGCCCACCCCCATCCCCTGCCCTCAATGTGCCAGAGAGTCAGGAGGGATCCATCACAGAACAAGATGGTCCAAATCCAAAAGAAAAGGCAAGTTAATGGAAGAAATTTTATAAAAAGGGTTAACAGATAATGTACAGAATTTAAAGAATGCATAATAAAGGCCACTTGCTGATTCCCAGTTTTTCTGTGGCATACGAAATTTCACTTCAGAGGTTACACCAGACTCAGATACCACTAGCTGGAACAGGGCAGCACTTAGCTCCAAACCCTTTGGTTAGTGCTAGGTTAGTACAAGGTCCCAGGAGAATCAAAAGCTTTCTATGTACTGTTGCCTTGTGCAATTGGTGTGGGTAGCATTTGGTGCCCTTTATTGTCAGATACACAGGCAAATGCCAGTTTATATCACCAATGTGTTCCTGAGGAGTTAAGGATTAATTGAATTTTTATAAAGTAAATCAGATCTCAAAAGCATGAAAGAAACTTACTACAAGAAGGAATTCATTGGTTAATTCTTAAGTGAAGAATACTTTTTTTAGATATGTCATCATCCTTAATTAATCTAAAGTCAGAGAAGATTAGAGCTGTAAGACATGTTAGTGATAATTTAGCCTAAACCTCATTGTACATATGAGGCAGTTGAGGATTAGATACACTGCAAATCATAGATTTAGAGCTAAAAGTGAACTTTGAGGTCATCTAGTCCAATCCCCTCCAAATGGATGAGGAAATTGAGATGAAGAGAAGTTAAGTGATTTGTTGAATGCCATACAGGTAATAAGAGGCAGAGCCAACATTCAATCTGAGGTCTTCTGACTCCAAATCCAGGGACCTTTCTATGTCATGCTCAAACTCACATAGCTAATAAGTGAGAAACATAACATATACATCTATATATACATATCATACATACTTACATCTGTATATATGTAATCTCCACAATAAAAGACAAGCTTCTATGTGGTAGGGACAACTTCATTTTTATCTTTGTACTTCTAGCATTTAGCATAGTGACTGGTAGGTGCTTAATAAATGCTTAATTGAATTCAGGTCCCTATCTTCTGGCTCTAAATTCAATGCTCTTCCCAATGCGCTAAGCTGCCTTCTACTTATTTTTGTAGATCGGGCATCTTTAACTTATCACATGCTCATATTTTAACATACTCAATAAAGCATGGTCAAATCTTCCATGTTCTATCATAAATTCAATGAAAATTGAACTGTGTGTGATTCATGAGAGCTGGATATGGCAGCCAAGGACTGAATTAGCTTTCTAGACTCTTAGCAGGGTTAACACTGTTGTTCTCAATGAAATGATGGTCTGCTCTACTGAAAGTACAAATGTGGGGAAATGAGTACATCATACATCAACTCTTGACCAAAACCACATTCTTCTGAGTGAGCAAGTGCTATATATCATGAAGCAGAAATGGGTCTTGATCCTTTGGGTACTGCCCCATAGCACAATGGCCATTGAAGCAGTCTTCATCAAAGAGCCATTGACTTATCCAAATCCATTGCCCTTGAAATCAAACTAAAATTAACTAAACTAAGTATAAAGCTCACACTCACTTTGAAAAGCTGTTTTTGTTCCTGAAGTTGGGAAATTTATAATAATACAATACAGTAAATATTTATTAAGCATTGACTATGTGTCAAGAGGGCAGCTAAGTATCTCAGTGGATAGAGTAACAGTCCTAGAGTCATTAAGACTCCTCTTCGTGAGTTCAAATCTGGCTTCAGACACTTAGTAGCTGTGTGACCTTTTTTAAGTCACTTACCCTGTTTTCCTCACTTTCTTCATCTGTAAAATGAGCTAGGGAAGGAAATGGCAAAACACTCCAGTATCTTTGCCAGGAAAACCCCAAAAAGGTCACTAAGAGTCAGACATGACTGAAAAGACTGACAACAAATATTCCAGGAACTGTGCTAAGTGCTAGAAGTATAAATAAAAAAAAGAAAGGCAATCTCTGCTTTCAAGGAGCTTACAATCTAATGGGGGAAGGCAACATATAAAAGGAGACTGGAAAGGGTAGGGGACACAAATATGAAAAAGAGATAGTCTCTACCTCAATCAACTTACATTCTAATGGGGGAAGTTTTTGTTTAGTTGTTTTTTTCAGTCATCAGATTCTTTGTGACCCCCCTTTTTTTGGGGAGGTGGATTCTTGGGAAAAAATATTAGAGTTGTTTACCATTTCCTTCTCTAATTCATTTTACAGATGACAAAACCGAGGCAAACAGCGTTAAGTGACTTGCCCAGGGTCACACAGCTAGTAAGTGTCTGAGGCTAGATTTGAACTCAGGAAAAGGAATCTTTCTGACTCCAAGCCCAGCACTCTATGCACTATGGTGCCACCTAGCAGCCCTAATGAGGGAAGACAACACACAAAAGAAGGCTGGAAAGTAGGAGGAGGTAGGCAAGGGGATGCAAAGCATTGACCAGAGTAGGGACATCTTGTTCTATGGAGTTGAAACCAGACAGAGATGCAGATATAAAGTGGAACAGGTTGAGAGTCTAGTTTCTGCCTTTTATAAAGGAAGGCATTGGGAGAAGTTTGGTACTCTGCCCTTTAGCTCTCCAACTAGAGGGAAGAGAGCACTAAGGGATGTGGTCTCCAGGTTTGAGTTAGAAGCATGGTAATGAGGTTAGTAGTAATGACCTTTTATCTCAATTGACTTTAATATGAATTTTTTTTGCTTACTGATATAAAACTAATTGCACAAAATAGCTTAACTGGCATGTACTGTTTGTACTGGTATTTTTCTCTGAAACCATATATATATATATATGTATGTATATACATACACATATATATATATATATATATATATGTATGTATATACATACACATATATATGTGTATATATATATATGTATGTATATACATACACATATATATGTGTGTATATACATATATATATATATATATATATATATATATATATATATATATATATATATATATAGCAAAGGGTGGGGGTGTGATCCTTCTTATGGCTTTCTGCCTCTACCAAATGACCTAATAAAATAGAAGGAGGAGCAGGTGGAGGAGGAAGAGGAGGATGAGAAGGAGAAGGAAAAAGAGGAAAAGGAAGAGGAGGAAAAACACAAAGCAATGAATTTATCCTGTTGGTGGAGTTGAGACCAGGCAGAGCTACAGATTCAACGTGGAATAAATAGCATTTCTCTAATGGAGTCAATGGATATATGAAATCTCACTTAGAGATCTTCCAAGAACCTCTTAGTGAAGATAACTTCAAATGGTGCTTTGACGATGGAGTCAAAAGTGCTTTCAGAAATCAAAAAATATCAGCAGAAGACTACATGACCAATGTTGACCTGTTGAATTCTCCAACTATCACCTAAGAGATTCTGTCCCTACAGTTGATGATTATAATAAGTAGAATTGACAGATCTTAATTATATAAAATCTATTTTTAAAATTAAAAATTTTAAAATAGTCCTTATCTTGCAACCACAAATATCTCTGAAGAAAGCAAACAACCACATATTTTAAACAAACTGGGATTAACATTCAGTTCATATGTGGGAAAATTATGTAAAACAAGCTCAGGAGATAGATTTTTGGTATATCAAATAAGCCCAAATGAACAAATTAGACAAACTATTTACATACATGCATATATGTAATAATTTTAAAATCTTAAATTGTGATATAAATGCTAATAATAGCAGTAGTAGTAGCAACAGCAGCAGCAGCAGCAGCAATTTTATTACTAAAGTAGACTGCTGCTCTGGAACAAAGGTGAACACTACATGACAGGTGCTTCCAAAATACTCATTTCTCTACTATATTAAAAAAAATAGTAAGGGAGCGGTTGACATCAACAATGCATATTATTCCCCAAATGCATAATTTAGGACCTCTTTGTAGAAAGTCACCTCTGTTGTTATGCTAAACTTTATGTTACCAAGCTAGATTAGAATTGTATAAATTGGAAATTGTATAAATAAATCTAATATAAATCTAATATAATACTAATATAATAAAATAAATCTAATATAAATACTAATCACAGTCATACACTAAGATAAGGCAGTGTTGAAATCAAATAGTGTATTTTGGTGTTGAAACAAACATGTTTCACAGATCCTCCTGCCATCATTTGAGTCAAGATTATGCAGCTAAACCTATGCTTATTTTATGGCTAAAAAAAGATGAGTTATTTGGTGAAAATTAAAGATTTTGCTGTGGAGGTGAAATGTGAAATTCTCATAAAAAATTATCTTGAAGAAAAGTGGGCTATGGATGATTTGTGTTGACTAACAAAATATGAGACAATGTAGCATAATTAAGGAGTCCTAGATGGGAAGAGGCCAAAGACTTGAGTTTTAGGCTCAACTCCACCATTACCCACCTGTCTAATGGATCAAGTCAATCAGCCTTTCTGGACCTCATTTTCCAGCATAAATTTCCATGAAATGAATATGTAATTAAAATACACAGCTCTGTAGAGTACTTTGTTTTAGTCATTTCTGACTCTTCACGGCACCACTTGGGTTTTTCTTGGCAAAGATACTGGAGTGGTCTATCATTTCCTTCTCCAGATCATTTTACAGATGAGGAAACTGAGCCAAACAGGGTTAAATAACTTGCCCAGGTTCACACAACTAGTAGATGTTTGAGGTCACATTTGAACTCAGATCTTCCTGACTCCAGGCAGACAGTCTATCCACTGTGCCACCTAGCTGCCCTCTGTAGAATGTACTGAATAACAGATGATATTGCTAAAAATAGAAGTTTTCGAGGAAGGGCTCTTGATAGCCTACTTTATCTAATCTATTATTTTGTATATGAGGAAACTTAGGCGGGCACAGAGAAATGAATTGTGTTTCTCAAGGTCATATAGTGGAAGAACCAGGACTAGAAGAACACACTTTCATTTAGGCCTCAGTCTTATGTCACTTAATAAAACACAGTCATGTTATATATACTAGTTGGACACTTTATAGAATTGGGCACCTGATATCCTTTGGCAATAATTAGGCCTTTTTTTCTTATACAGAACTTTTCATAAGAAAAATAGTTGCACTGCATTTGACTAACAGAGCTTATAATTCAATAATGGATTAAGAAAAAATTTACTTGAACTATACCAACAAATAGTGCTCCATACCTGTATAGTTGGTATAGTGTGGCATCGTAAGTGCTGTGTTGGCCAGTATCTCCCATCTCCATGTCTTTTCATTGGCTATTCCCAGTGTCTGAAGCGCTCTCTCCTCCCACCTCTGCCTCTTAGAATTCCATGAAATCATCTCAAATGTTTCCTCCAAAGGAGCCTATATCAGTGCCCTCAGCTGCTAATGCCTTCCCTTAAAGGACATCTTCCATCTACTCTGTATGTATCATTATGCACCCTTTTATATACATGATGTGTCCCTTCTTATAATGTAATTCCTTGAATGTAGGAATTAATTTTTTTGGTAGTGTCCTCCAGGGCTACATTCCTGACTCTGACTTGCAATGGTGGAGTCAGATCCTCAGAAGGTAGCTGATAATTTTTCTCCTTTGGCTTCTAGAGGTAACCTTGGACATTTGGGAAGTTCTCCAGGACCATCCCTCACCAGTCACCATTCAATATGCTCCTCATTGATTATAATTAGGCGTACAGAATTAATTCATTTTTTAAAAGTTAATACAGTAAAAACTGTTCCTATAAAAATATCCCACTGAAAAACTGTGATACATTCTCTCACAAGTATATACAGGGTCTAAAGGAAAATGACTTCAAGTTTGGAAAGCATGTGTGGTGAAAGTGTCTCTCGGACATCCTGACTGCTGGATAGAAATCCTTTTTTCTTTGTTTCCTTTTATGAAGTTCTCCTAAAGCCTATGTAGGACCCATGGAGGGTCCTTGACCAAAGAAGTCACACTCCATGAATCTGCCTCTCCTCAGAATGCTTGGTGTGTTCTTTATCAGAGTCATGGTGGGTGCATTATTTTCACTTGTCCAGGCTCTCCCAAAACATGGTCAATGGGAGAATGGAGGGATGAAGAAGAGAGTGAAATTCTCTCTACATTCACTCTCATTCTGTTTGCTGCTCTCTGGTTCAGGTGCAAAGAATCTTCCTTCTTTCCTCCTAAAGCTTTACTCCTGGATCAATTGTTGGAATAATCTCATACTGAAATCACCTTTTAAATTCTATGATAGGACCAGGGTTCTCCCTATCCCTGAAATGATGATGATGATGATGGTGATTGTGATGATGATGATGGTGATGAGTAGCATTTGTATAGTTCTTTAATGTTAGTGAGGCATTTTCATGTAAATCAGCTAATTTGATCTTTAAAACAATCCAGTGAGTTGAGTAATATTATCCCCATTATAGTATGAGGACACTGAGACTGGGGGAGATTATTCAACTTGCTTAGGGCCATGTATCTAGTAACTGTCTGAGGTAAGATGCACACTCAGGTCTTCCCAACCTCAAATCCAAATTCAGCACTCTCTCCACTGTGCCACTAGTTACAAGACAAATTCATTTTTCCTAAAAGGAAACAAAGATGACCCTGGGGCTTGATTGACCCCTGGATTCCTTGATGCAATTTTCTGGTGATCTAATGGCATAAAAATTTCCACTATGGTGAAGTTGGGTCCCTTTGTCTTGGTGGTTTCATGAAGACAACAAGAGTCACCATACCCTGCCCCCTTGACTCCATTTTACATATGGAGATGGGGGGAGGGTGGTGGCGGTGGTGCCAAGTCTAGAAAAGATAAGTGCCACAAGTCCTTAGACACATGGGTAATCATTTTTTAAAATTAGATTTCTAAAGCATTTTAAAGTTGTTTTTCTCTCTATTTTTGTGTAAATTTTTCTCATAGTGTTCTTCCCAGTTTCCTCTAAAACTTTCCATTTCCATTTCCATTTCTTATGGCACAATAATGCTCCATTACATTCACATACTACATTTTGTTTCGCCATTTCCTAAGAGGTAGGTAACATCTTAATTTCAAGTTTTGGGCTACCAAGAAAAGAACTGCTAAAATATTTTTTTTTGCATATGGGTTCTTTTCTTGTTTTTTGGTAACTTTGGGGTATAGTTCTAGAAGAGGTATGATTGTGTCAAAGTTTATGCACATTTTGGTAACTTTGAGGGCACAGATCCAAATTGCTTTTCCATATGGCTGGGTCAATTCCTAGTTCCACCAATAAAGCATTATCCTGCTTGCTTCCCCAGTTTCCCTGACATTCTTCCAGATCCATATTTCAAGCTGGTGTATATCTCTTCCTACATCTCAAACTCAACATGTCTAAAATGGAAACTCTTCATCTCTCTAAACATGTACTACCTCCCCCCCAAATTCTCTGACTTGGGTGAATTTAATAGCCCTCCTAGGCTTCAGTTTTCTCATCTGCAAAGTTTGAGGTTTGGGATAGAGAACCTCTGAGGTCCCTTCCAGTTCTGGCTCTGTGATACTACGATTGATATAAATGGTACCACTCTTCCCTCATATCTCCCTTCGTTCAAGGTCTAATGTAGGTGGTACCACCTCCATGAAAACTTTTCCCTCCCACCTACCACCTCAACTAAAATGGATCTAAAAACTCTCATATTTCCCATAGCACTCTGTCTAGATTTCCTCTTTGTACTTACCACACTCACTCATATAATATTTATTTATATTCATATTTTTTTCTCCTGATTACCATACAAGCTCCTTGAGAGCAAGATCTTAGCTATTTTTCAGTCTCTGGGTCCTTAGCATATAATAATATGGAAGTAGTAGGAATGCAGTATGTTTTTGTTGAATTTAAATTTGGGTTTCTTGAATAGTTGATCTCATTTTGTCCTTACAACATCCCTGTGGGTTAGGTGGTAGGAGCATTATTATTCCTATTTTACTGGAGGAAATGGAGGCTCAGGGAAGTTTAAGTGACTTTTCCAAGGTCACAGATATTAAAACATAGAGCCCGAACTCTAACCAATCTCCTGTTTTTAAGTGTGGTGCTCTTTCTTTTCAGGGGCATATTTCTTTGGCTTTTTCCTCCCCAAATCTCATTTTATAACACTGATAAATCTACAGTCTCCCCCAATCTCAATTTATGTTCTAAGAACTTCATGCCTGGCCCATTGGCCTTAAATTTCCAAATGCCCTACAATCCAGCCCCAGTTAGTCGACCCTCAGATGAACTAAGACTCTCCACACATGAAGCTAAGCCATTTGAAAAATGAACTACAACTGGGTATTTCATGCTATTCAAATAACCAAGCAAACAGGGAACTTGGGTCTGATTTCAGCTCTCCCTCCACTGTCATGCCTGATAGACTTCAACAATCTTATTAAAATGTGTGACTGCTGTGATGATTTACTAAAGGCAAACCCTGATGGATCTAGTCACTGGTGGGATATGAGGTCATATTCAACTTGGGGAAATTATATATATATATATATATATATATATATATATATATACATAAATTTTTTTCCAATCACACTCTCTAAGGGATATGCGTATATGTGTATGTGATATGGTACCCATTCAGGATCATTCAGGATGCACACACATTATGTGCATCCCTGGGAAATTAATGCTAGAAGCAAATCATTACTTGGCTCGACTAATAACACACATGTTTATTTGTATAACTTATGGATTGCTCCATGGACACTCTCTCTGATACAACATAAATAATATATATTGTGTGATGGTGGTTAGAATAATGCAATTTTTTATTTTCATTCACTTGGAATGAGCACCACTTTTGAATTATGTGATCATTTATTATGAAGCCCAATGGCATATAATCTCCTTCCCCCTACCTCTTTCTTCTTCTGAGTCTAAAAGAGTATATATTTACAGCAGATAAATGCTGAACAGATTTAATTATGTTTAAAAAAAAAGATGTCATAATCACACATGTGAATGAACTTCACCATTCCAAGATCTGGATGGTGTTGCTGAACTAATGTTCGGAGATCAGAACACCCAACTATCAAATGAATTTTGCTATTGACCTAGTTTGAGAATAGCTGGGTTGCAGAGCAGCTACGAACTCCATTAATGGGTTAATAATTTTACAAGCTATTCTTTTTTGAAAAGGCTTATTTAAATGTTTATCAGTTGTGCAAAGTGGAGCAGCTCCGGAGATTCGCAAGGGAGAAGTGATCATTGCCTATGCATGGAAGCGTTGTAGGAAGATTAAAATAACATTGAGTATATTCTGTAAATGAAGGAGAGAACTAAAAGAAGCCTCTAGAGTCCATTATAAATTTTAATAATACATCAAGGTAATGTAACTGAATAACCGATCTCTGAGGGAAGAAACACAACATTTGGCTAATATTACAATTTAAATTATGAAAACAAAAAGAGCTTTTAGTTAATCTTGTCTTTCTGCTTTTATTCTTCAGGCTCTTTTTTATTTTCCCTGAATCCAAAACACCATGTAAACAAATAAAAGTACGGAGAAAATAAACAGTTTGGCATCTCAGTAGATTAATTAATGCGCTTCAGCCTTGGCACCAGTAGGCGAAAATTATGTGCATAAATAATATCACTAATTAAAAAGATGCAGATTAACATGCAAATAATGTTAATGAGGATCTGCAATTCCAGAGTGGATTCGCATAACATCAACAATTTAATGGGTTGGAAGGCTTGTGTTTGCATTACATTAATAAATTTCAAAGACCTTGCATAAAAAAGTTCTGTTGGAGCCTCTGTTTCCCACTTGTGAGTTGTAAATTCTGTGGGCAGTAGCGAGTGCTCATCGGCAGATGCCAAAGTCATTATCTCAAAGACTGTTGAGATGGTGCCATGTGCCAGTGCGACCAGCTGTTGGGAACTGGGCAGTAGGCACTACACTGTGCCAATTATTCATATTATTTGGGTAGTCTTGATATTTATTTAAACTGATTAATATTTTGTGCTCTGCATCTTGATCTGGAGGGAAATCATTTTAAGCAAGCAAAGTTTTAAAAAAATCTTATTAGCCTTTGATGTGTCATGGATGGTTGAATGCATAATGGAATTGATTAAGCAGACATAATTTCTAACCATAGGCAAAAACAATATAAAATGTCTTTAATGATGTCATATAATGTTGAAATAAAGTATTATAGTATTAAATTCCAAGTGGGTTGTAATAAACTAGATTTTATTTAAAAAATGAGAATGCCTGTATCCCAAAAATTTGAAAGGAGGGTTTTGCCAGGGGAGGAGGGGGTGTCGGGGGGGTGTGCCTTTTCCTGCTTTATTTGATGATTCTTTGGAGGAGAGTTATGGTTACAACAAAGGAAAGATTAAGAAAGGTTACATCAAAGTCTTTCCTAAAACCACAAACTACCTTCGTTAATTTCTGCTGTCCTGTGTTCTAAGCCCAGCAGGGTGGCCGAGTGTCCCAGGATCAGCTGTAAAACATAGTGAAGTGAGAATTGAGTACAAGCAGTACGAGGCTACAAAGGTCCCCCAAATTCCTGTTTTCCTGCCAATTAACTGTCCATTCTCCAGTACTGAAGGATACTGGAAAATGGCCTTTCCCTAGAAGAGAATGTGCAGAGATCCTCGATGCTGTGAGAACAACCCTATTGAAACCAAGAAGACAAGAAGGCTCCATGTGCTTAAGATAGGAACCAACCAGCAGCTTTTGTCTGAGATACAGTTGACCTCAAGTTGCTTTGGGAATTATATGAGTATTCTTTTTGTTCTCTGAATAGGGTGTTCACATAAATTCCTTCTGTCTTCCCATTCCTTCAAGACCCTCAAAGCAGAAGCTATTTTTATTGAGCCCTCAGCCTTGTCCCATCTCCTAAAATCTATGCTTGCACAGCAACCAGACCAGTGTAATGTGGGGCATGTGCTAGGAGAATGTGTTCATTTATCTTGAAGTATTAAGCCAAGGTAAAACATGGAAATTGCCATGAGGAGAGAAAAGTTTATCTCAGCTGGCCCTGCTGCCAAATGTCCCCAGTAGGGTTATGAAATGGTGCAGGGTTCTTGTGGCCAGGGAGAGCCTTCCTGGTAGGACAAATTTCATACGTGTTCTAAGCACTGCCAATTTAACTACCCTCAGGGAGAAACACAACAAAAACTAAAGCTTTTAAAGCTTCAAACACAGATGTGATGTGGCAGCTCCCTCAGGATACTGCCAATTCCTACAGTCTGCTCCACAAGTAGGGATGGGTAAATCAACCAGAACTATTCCTCAACTCATTAATCTGCCCTACACAAAGATGTTTTATCTTTGTATGATTGGGTACAAATCCTCACCCAAAGGGAAATCCTGGTTTCTCTAATCACCAACCCAATTATTATCTGTTTAAGCCTCTAGTAACCAGTTATGTAGGATCCCCTAGGTTCCTCAATGTGTGATTCTGCTATTGGTGTTTACCTGAAAACGATCTGGCAAAAAGGGGACTTTGCAACACAGCCACTTCTCAGCCTCTAAAGCCAAAGATTCATTCTTGTTGTATCAACCATGCACAGAAACAAAGTTTTCTAAGTTTTATCTCAATGAATGAACCCAAAGCAATGAAGAATGTAAAATGACTTGCACTTTTGTTAAAAGAACATTTAATTGGTCTGTAACTTATTGTGTTAGAGTGTTTCCTGGGGCAGGAGAGATTATGTGACATCCATAATCATACAGGTAGTTAGTATCAGAGGCAAGCTTTGAAGGGAAAGAGGGCAGGGGGAAGTCATTCTGACTCCCAGGAAACCTCTCTAGCCAGCACCACTTCGCTACTGCTTCTTCCTGTTTGTTGTCAGTGTTGTTGGGTTGAATTTGGTTTTTGGACAGCCCTGTGATCTTATCAGCGCAAAGAATTCTCAATGTAGAAACTTCTTCTAGCAACTGTTAACAACTGCCTGGCAACTTACACTCTCAGGGGATTGCCTAGAGCCTAAAAGAGTTAAATGACTTGCCCAAAGTCTCACTTAGAATGTGTCAGAGGCCAGACTTGACCTCAGGTGCTCTTGCTTTTGAGATGATTCCTTTAGCTGCTAATACTTCTCTGCCTCTTTCTTCTGCTTATGCTTGGGAAGGTGTGGCTTTGTGTCTCATCTTGTTTGGCATTCCACTTTCACCATACATGTAAAGGTGCTTAATATGTACTCCATCATTATGTTAAGTCTGATTCATTCAACACACAATCATTGAGCACTAACCTGTGCTAGGTGCTATGTATAACAGATGATATGACATAAATGTATATATAAATATAATCAAAGGAAAAATATAATTAGAATGTCACAAAGTAGTCTTGGAGATACTTCCTAGGTCTAGATATTTATATGACACTAATGTAGGATCTCCTATGGACTCATTTCTCAACTCCTTTTCATGCTGGCAGATTGGATGTTCTGAAAGTGGTTAATTATTCCCCCACTATTAGGAACAACATTGAAAGATTCAATTCTATTCAATTCAAAAAACACTTATTAAATTGCTAGTATATTCTAGGTACTATGCTAAGCACTGGGGATACCCAAAAAGGTAAAAGGAAAAAAGTCACTGTCCTCAAGGAGCTTACAATCTAAAGGAGGAGAAAATATGCAAACAAAAATGTACAAAGCAAACCATAGAAATATCTAGTTCCAAGATGGGGAGGTTAAGGTCCCCCACTAATATAGTTTTGTTATCTATTTCTTCCTGCAACTCCCTTAACTTCTCCTCTAAGAATTTGGATGTTATACCACTTGGTGCATATACATTTAGTAATGATATTATTTCATTGTCTATGGTACCTTTTAGCAGGATTTAGTTTCCTTCTTTATCTCTTTTAATTAGATTTAGTTTTGCTTTTGCTTTGTCTGAGATCAGGACTGCTACCCCAGCTTTGTTCTTTGTTGTTGTTGTTGTTGTTTTACTTCAGCTGAAGCATGATATATTCTGCTTCAGCCTTTTACCTTTACTCTGTGTGTGTATGTGCTTCATATGTGTTTCACGTAAACAACATATTGTGGGATCATGGTTCTTAATCCACTCTGCTATCCATTTCCATTTTATAGGAGAGTTCATCCCATTCACATTCACAGTTAGCATTTTAACCGTGTCTTTCTCTCCATCCTATTTTCCTCCTCTTTATACTTTTCTCTTTCCTTTCTTTCTTTCACTCCTACCTAGTGTTTTGCTTCTGACCATCACCTCCTTTAGTCTGCCCTCCCTTCTATCAGCCCCCTTCCCTTTTCTTTCCCCTTTCCCCTACTATTTCTTCCTTTCCTTCTATCCTCCCTTCTATCCACACCCTCCCTTTTTCCCCCTTACCCATCCTACTTCCTATAGGGTAAGATAGATTTCTATACCCAAATGAATGTTTATGTTATTCCCTCTTTGAGCCAAATCCAATGAGAGTAAGGTTTAAACAATGCTCACCTCCCTCCCTTCTTTCACTCTGCTGTAGTAGATTTTTGTACCTTTTCATGTGATGTAATGTACCCTTTTCTGTCTCCTCCTTCCCTCTTCTCCCAGCACAATCCTTTTTCTTCACCCCTTAATTAATTTTTCTTATCATATCAAAGTCAATTTATACCCACCCTCTGTCTATGTGTACCCTTTCTAAATGTTGCAATGATGACAGTTCTCAAGAGTTACAAGTATCACCTTGTCATGTAGGGATGTAAACAGTATACCCTTATTGAATAACATTTTTTTCTTTCCTTTTTATCTTTTTATACTTCTCTTGAGTCTTATATTTGAAGGTTGAATTTTCTGTTGAGCTCTGGTATTTTCATCAGGAAGATTTGGAAGTTCTCTATTTCATTGAATATCCATCTCCTCCCTTGAAAGATTATGTTCAGTTTTGCTAGGTAGTTGATGCTTGGTTGTAATTGAATATCCTTTGCCTTTGGGAATGTCATATTCCATGTACCCCAGTCCTTTAATGTAGAAGCTGCTAGGTCCTGTGTAATTCTGACTGTGGTTCCATGATATTTAAATTGTTTCCTTCTGGCTACTTGCAGCTCCTTGACCTGATAATTCTGTAATTTGGCTACAATATTCCTTGGGGTTTTCATTCTGGGATCTCTTTCAGGAGGTAATCAGTAGATTCCTTCAATGACTATTTTACCCTCTGGTTCTAGGACTTTTGGACAGTTATCCTTGATAATTTCTTGAAAGATGTTGTCCCTGCTCTTTTTTTGACCGTGGCTTTCAGTTAAACCAATAATTCTTAAATTATTTCTCTTGGATCAATTTTCCAGGTCAGTTGTTTTTCCAATGAGGTTATTTTATATTTTATATTTTTTTTTCACTCTTTTGATTTTGTTTAGCTGATTCTTGATGTCTCATAGAGTCATTAGCTTCCACTTGCCCAATTCTAATTTTTTAACAAATTGTTTTCTTCACTAGCTTTTGTACCTCTTTTTCCATTGGCCAATTCTACTTCTTAAGGAGTTCTTTTCTTCTGTGAGTTTTTGTACCTCCCCTTCTGGAAATGATATTTTCAAAACAAAACAGATTGAAGGACAGAGGAAGCAGGATTTTATTTAATTATTTAACTGTGAGGGAAAAAAGAGGGGAAAAAATTAAATAACTAGAAAAATGAAGAAATATAAAAGAACTAATAAGTTAAGCAAAACTTCAAAAGTGGAAAAAGAGCAATACATGAAGGTAAGAGAGTTTGAGGTTGAGAAAAAGTTGGTTGAAAGACGTTTACCTTTAAGACAATTGAATTAAAATAATGGAAGAAACAAAGTAGTGCAATGACAGAGGAAGAGAGAAAAAACCTAATTGAAGGGAAGGGGAGAAGACACCATTAGATATAATTAAAAGAAAATGCAAACTTATCTCATAATTTAACTACAAAAAATTAAACAATCCAATAAAGTGAAAGAAACTGACTGACTAGATAGGAAAATAAAACCACATAATTTGCTGCTTAAAAGTAACACACCTAAAAACCAAGAACACATACAGAATAAAAATGATGGGCTAGAAAAAATGTAAAAAATATTAAATATCAAACCTAAGAGAAGACAAGATAGAGATGTTAATGCAATCTTAGAAAAGGAAATAGTTCTAGTTAGTCCTTCATAGGAGAACTCTATAAAACTTTTAAAGAAAAATTAGTACCCATACTACACAAATTATTGTTAAAAGTTGAGAAAAAATATCCCCTATGAGAATCTTTTTATAAGACAAATATAGGTTAAATATCTAATCTAGAGAAGGATAACAGAAAGAACCAATATAATTAATGAATATTGGTTCAAAAAGGTTAAATTCCTATCATATAGTATATATAGTGATTCATTCAAGAAATTATTCATTGTGACCAAATTGGATCTATTCTATGGATGTAAGGGAAGTTTGGCATTAGAAAGGCAATCAACATAATTGATCCTATTAAAAAACAAAAATATCAAAAATCACATCATTATCTCAATTTCATAAAAAAAGTTTTTGACAAATACAACACTCATTTATTCTAAAAACTTCACAAAGTGTAGGTTTTAAGGAATTTTTAAAAAAAAATAAGTATCTACTTTAAAAAAAAGTATCTACCTAAAAACAAAAAATTATCACTATATGCAATGGGGATACACTAGCATCCTTTCCAATAAACACAGAAATAAAGCAAAAATGTTCATTCTACCCACTATTATTTGATATATAGTTCTAGAAATGCCAGCAATGGGAATAAGACAAAAGAAATAAATTTAAAATGTAAAAATAGTTAAAGAGGTGACAAAGCCATACCTATTTGCTGATTTTATTATGGTTTACTTAGAAAATGCTAGGGAATCAGCAAAGGTACTAAATGAGACAATGGCTTCATCACAGTTGCAGTTTGCAAAATAAACTCTCAAAAAAATAATCCTATATACAATAACAAAATCCAAAAAAAAAAAATTAAAAAGGTAAATGTCATTCTAAGTAACTGAAATTTATAAAGTATCTGGGGGTTAATCTACCCAAACTTACTAAATGTTTGCATAGATTCAATGATAAAATTCCCTTTAAATAAAAGATAATTTATGTAGTCAAAGGGATATTCAATGTTCATGGTTAGGATGTGCCCATATAATAAAAACAACAATACTATCTAAGTTAATTTACAGTTTTAATGCTATACTAATCAAATTATCAAAGGAATACTTTGCAGAGTTCAATAAAATAAAGTGTATTTGGAAAAACAGAAGATCTATTATATCAAGGAAAATAATGAAAAGATGCTGCAAGGAAAAAGGAATACCACTTTCAGACCTCAAAGTATATTATAAAGCATCAGTCATCAAATTCATCTAGTACTGGTTAAAAAAAAATAGAGAAGTAGAATAATGGAACAGACTAGAAAAGGCAGAATCACAAATAATGGAACTCAATAATCTAATTTTCAATAAAATGAGAAATATATTACTTAGGAAAGAACTCTATTTGTTAATTCTAAGAAAAGTGTAAAGTAAGTTTGCAGAAATTAGGCCTAGAATAACATCCTTACATAATGCATTCTAAAAAGATGCATGGTCTTAATATTAAAGATTATGCTCTTTAAAAGTTAGAGTTAAAAGTAGATCATATACCTCTCATAACTATGGGTAGAAGATGTATTCTGAACCAAAAAAGGATAGAGAAGATAAAATAGATAATGTTGATTACATGAAACTGAAAAGCTTCTGCACAAAATTAATAGTCTATTATAAGAAGGGATGTAGATGAAAGGGGGAAAATCTTTCTGTCAAATTTCTCTGATAAGGGTTTGATATCCAAATATGTGAGTGTGTACATACATATACATATATGCATATACATTCCAACATATATGCTCATCTGCATACAAATATGTGCATATATTTATACATATGAATATATATTATGCTACGTGATGTAATATGACAAAAACAACAAAAGATAATATTTATATAGTGCTTTAAGGGTTGCAAATCACTCTAAAAACCTGTGAGATAGGTGCTATTACTATCTTCATTTTATAGATGAGTAAACTGAGTCAAACAGGTTATTTGATTTCTCCAGTGTGACACAGCTGCTAAGTATCCAAAGATGGATTTGACCTTAGGCTTCCTGACTCTAGTTCTCTCACTCACTGTTCAATCAAACTGCTCCGTAATTATTTAAGAGGTTGTGGGAAGGAAGGCACACTAATACACTGTTCATGAAGCTGTGAGTTAGCACAAAATTTTGGAGATCAATTTTGAATTATGCAAATGAAGGGACTAAAATGTCCAAGATCTTTGACCCAGAGATTCTATAACTAGGTTTCAACCCCAAGGAGACCATTGTTAAGTAGAAAATTCCGACATACACCAAAATATTTATAACAACACTTTTTGTGATCATAAAAAATCAGAAACAAATTAAATGTTCATTAATTTGGGACAGCTCAAAAAATTCTTGTACATGAATAACTAATATGACAAATACAGAGAAGCATAGAAATATGTGAACTGATAGAAAGCAAAGAAAGTAAAGGTAAAGAAACAATATACACAGTGACTGCCACAATGTAATAGAAAGAACAACCTCAAAACAATTAAATGTGAATATTTAAAAAATTACAAAGAGCAAGCATTATGCAAAAATAGTGATACAAGAAGATACTTCTACTCTACTCCTTTGCAGAGCTGGGAAGGACATAGATAAATGTGGTACATTACATATATTTCCACACTTTTTAAAAAAATATTGACCAGTTATGCTGATTTTTCCTCTTCTTTTCCTTTATTTTCTTTAGAAATGCTATGTGTTTTATAGGATAGTTCTTTGGGTGATGGAGGCATACTGAAGGAAATTACAGTGATATAAAAATAGATATCAAGAAAACTTATTAAAATCAATTTTACAAGTACAAAATGAGATAGGCAAGGTTATATAGAAGTTTATCTGAAAAAGAAAGAGGTTTTAGAGGGTTGCAAACTCAATATAAGCCAATTATGCAACATAGTAGCCATAACATCAAATATGATGTCACCGAATCTACAATTTTTTTAAGCTAACGCAATATTGGCCATATTAAGAGAGGCATAATATAGCTTCCCGTGATTTAGAGTAGATTGAGTTTCTGTACTCTGACCTCATCAGAATTCACCTAAAATACTGCGTTCAGTTCTGAGCACCATGATTCAAGGACATTAATAAGTTGTAAAACATTTAGAAGCAAGTAACAAAGATGGTAAAGAGCCTTGAGTCCATGTCATATTTAGCCTGGAGATGAGACTCCTCAAGAGGGACATGACACTTAGGTTGAAGTATTTGAAAGAACAGGAGTAAGGGGTTTTAGTAAAGAAGTGAATTTAGATTTCTTGTCAGAAAAATAAAACAAACAACAACTTTCCTAAAAATTAGAGCTATCCAAATGTGGAGTTTGCTCTTTCAAATGGTGATCGTTTTGTCTTACAAGAAATCTTCAGGTAAAGTGCACAAGGCTGTTTGGCAGGCATGTTACAGTGGAAAATTTGGGGGAAGATGACCAGAGGTCTCTTCCAATCCTAAACTTTTATGATTCTGAACCTTATTCTGAATAAAGAGGAACTGGTTGAAGTGGAAATAATGAGAACTCAGTGAGGCAGTGATCATGCCAACTTAGAGTCACTAATAGATATGGAGGGAGATGCTACATTAGTCTGATCTGTTTCCTAGCTCTTGGAGAGCAGAATTCAAAATAATCCAGAAATAGAGTAGTCAAGATATCATGGCTGAAAAGAAATAATGGTGATAGTCATATGAAGAAAAAGAGAAGGCATGATGTTTATATGTTTAATGTTTATCATTAATGAGCTTAGTTTAAAATTACATGTATAGAAAATGGAAGTGAAGGCAAAAAGAGCCTAAATACATTGAGTTTCAATGTCTTACAACTAATAACAATCTAAGGAACACTAAAGACCAGGAGTTGGTAATAAACCAATAAAACCAAATTTAATAGATGTTAAATATAGATGATAGATAGGGATGGATGGATGCATGCATGTAGTGAATTTTATTGGTGAAAGCAGAATATAGTGTTCAGAAAACTGGCCTCAAAAACAGAAAAGGCTGGACTCTTATTCTTTGGCTATGGTAGTTATTCCCTAAATCCATGTATCTCTGGACATCATTCCTACCCTGGCAGGACCTCAGTGGGGATGGGAGAAATATCTACAATTCTTATCCTCATTAAAATATGCCAAAAGTGCCTCATCATGTTAATTATGGCATAACCAGGATAGATGGAAAACTAAAAATGTACTGAAGTACCATCATGTCCATCACATTACTCAGTATGAAAAAACAGAAGTCAAAGTTATAAGGTCTCATTCAGTATGGCATTACCAAGAAAAGTAAGAAGGAAAAATTCTGGTGATATTCTCTCCACTGGTGAATTGGCAATCCAAATCATGATGTCTTCTACATTACTAGGAATTGGAATACCAAAAGAAATACCATAATTCTTCCCACAGTGATAAGTGGATGATAGGCATGCCTATTGGTTTTTTTCCAACTGTAGGATAGAAGTCAAATCTTCTGGAGATAAGCTTAAAAGTAATTCTTTGATAATAGGCCAACTAATAAAGAACAGATATAGTTACTATTCACTAATACTGTCCTACTTAATTAGTAGAATGAAATGCAAATCAAAGTCACTTTTATTTAAACTATTTGAAGAGAAATGAGAAACAAAATTTCTCCAACTGAAATCACTATAACAGCTCCTAAGCCACTGTGCTTATCAAGCCCTTCAATATTAACAATGTCTTAATGTGCCCTAATAGTTCTTTAGACATATGGACAGATCTTCTGTTTCCTGTCTGGCAGGCCATAAGAATCTTCTTTAAATCACAGAATCTGGAGTTGGAAGGCACCTCAGCAAAGATCTGGTCCAAAGCATTCCCAAGAGGAATCTCAACTCTAACATACCCAATATCTTCATCCATACTCTACTTGAAGACTTCCAGTGAAAGGAAGTCCTCCCAAAGCATCTCATTCTACTTGTTCACAGCACTAACTGTTATATCTAACATCAAGACATCTTTTCAACACATCTTTTCAACTTCAGGACAATGCTTTTGATTCTGTCCTCTGGGGTTAAACAGATTGAGCATAATTCTTCTTCCATACAACAGCTTTCAAATACTTTAACACAGTCATTCCATTTCCTCCTGACTCTTCTCTTCTGCAGGATAAACATTCCCAGTTCCTTTACCAGTCCTCAAATGGCAGAGATACAAAGTCCTTTATAATATTGGTTGCTCTTCTTTCGACATCCTTTAATAACCATTACATCTTAGAATTCAAATAATTCCATATTCCATCTCAAGAATTAATATTCCCAGGGCACATTTCTTTGTGAACTCAATTGAATTAATATTCTTCCTTTATTTTAAGGTTCTATCCCCTCTATTTTATTGTTGTTGCTCAGTTGTTTCAGTAGTGTCTGACTCTGCATGATCCCATTTGGGTTTTTTTGGCAAAGATACTGGAATGGTTCTCCACTTCCTTCTCCAGTTTAAGGAAATTGAGGTAAATAGGGTTAAATGATTTGCCCAGAGCCACACAACTAATAAGTATCTTGGGTCAGATTCGAACTCAAGAAGAGGAGTCTTCCTGACTCTAGGCCTGGCATTCTATCCATTGTGCCACTTAGCTGCTTCTCTGTTATAATTAACCGAAACCTCAAATTTTCCAGCTCTGTAAAAGAAGAAGGCTATGTAGATCCTCATGCTCATTCCCAGCTAAAGTCAAATATCTAAAACCTGTGATACTGCTTTAACTTAGAAAGCAATTACAGTATTCACATCATTAAAAAGGATCCAACGCTCAAATGTTAAACATCTTTCAACATTTTTATCGATGATTTGTGTGAAAATATCAATTCATTCAGCATGCATTTAACTGCCCACTCTGTGTGGAACACTATTAGGTGCTAGGGCTTCGAAATTAAAAATGAAACAGCCCCTAACCTCAAGGAGCTCACATTCTCTGGGGGAGGTAGGGTAGCATGCATACACATAAGTAAATAAAAAAGTTAATACAAAGTGATTTCATGGGGAAAGCACAAGCAACTAAGAGGATGACATACTTAGCATATTTTCATATTACACAAAGCTGGGAGTGATAACTTACACTAAATGATGGGATCGCTATCCTTAAAGATCTTTGAAATGTAGAATGATGAGTTAAAGGCAACAAGATTAAGTTTAATAAGCATACACACACCTTATGCATTTGGGTTCAAAAAATCAACTATTCAAGCAGGAGATGAGGAGTTATAAGTGAAAAGCAATTCTTGTGAAAAAAAGAACTAGAGATTTCAGGTGATTTCAGTATCTATATGCATCAGAACATAACATGACAGATAAAAATATGATTATGAACTTAGTTTACATTAATATAAGTAAGGTGCTCGGAGAAAGGGAGATCAGAGCTCAATCTAAACACATTTAGAATACTGAGTCTAGCTCTGGTTATCACATTTTAGATATGGCTATGAAAAGCTGAGGTTAGTCCAGAAGAGTAGAATGATGATAAAAAAGGCTCAATAAAATCAATCACTTACTCGGTGCTTAATATGCCCTAAGTAGTGTGCTAAGCACTGGTGATACAATGGAAAAGCAAACAAACAAACAAACAAAATCCCATAAAAGAGTCCCTGCTATTAAGGAACTTGCATACAAATAATGGAAGATAACACATAGGAGAGGTGAGACCATGGAGGGACATTTTGGACATAGAAGTCAGCCCAGGACAACTGACTGAAATATCCTTTTCAGGAATAACATTGTTGATTTGATTACTATTTGCAGAGTTAGAAGACAAAAGAGGAGAAAGTTTCATGGCAGCATGAGGAAAGACAGAATGGTATGGCATGAATACTGGCCACAGGGAAGCAGGGAAGAGGGATAGGAACAGGTCTGGTTGGATTTTGAGAACTATAATCATCCTAGAGGTGTAAAATTGGAAAAGGGGTGATCTACACATGGAGCAAGAGTGAAAGATAATAGGTGGGTAGCTGGAGTGATGCACAGGTATGCACGTAACGTTAAAAGACTCAAAGAAAAGTTTCTACCCCCTTTGGAGATATTGAGGATACACAAGAGTTTCACATAATGAGAAAGCAGAGATAGGTTGTAATCTGAAGCATTAGAAGGAATATTGGCAATGATGAGACCATGGATCCAGTGAAGTTTGGAAATATAAGTCATGAAAAAACATTTTACTTGGCTCTAGAGGGAAAAAAACAAAAAACAAAAAACAAGGATTGACTGAAAAAGTTCTAAGAAACAAGATTTTACCACAACAATGAAAACTTTCTCCCAAAGAAAACCTGTACTAAAAACAGAATGAGTTCTCTCTGCTTAAGATGTAGAAAGTTTACTTTAATAAAATTCTTCAAGCAAAGACTGGGTGATCTCTTGTTAGAATAGTTCTGAATTGGATTTATTCTGTCCAAATGTGTGTGTGTGTATGTGTGTGTGTGTGTAAGGCTCAGATTAGAAGACCTCTGAGATCCCTTTTAACTTTGTTTTTCTCTAATTTAAGGGGATAATATTAAGTATGCCATTGGAAATGTAGAATTGGGCCTTGGAGAGATGCCTGGGATGATGGGTCATTTACATAGATGTAATAGTTGAATCTACAGGAATAAGTGAGATCACTAAGAGAAAGGCATATGAAAACTATCTATAGTAATGCACTGGGTGATCCTAAGTTTAGAGTCAAATTTAGCAAGGAAGGTTATTCTTCCTCTCTCAGAATTAAAAACAAAGGAATCGTAGAATCATAGATACATTGTGAGGTAGAGAGAATTGCTTTGTGCCTAAAAATATGTGTTTAAAGGTAAAAAGGAAAAGTGTCAGATAAGCTAGTTTTGGGGGAATAGTGAGACAAATGATCCACTACTAGTTGGCCACAGAACACCTAAATCTATCCACCCCAATTAATGCAGAACAAAAAGCACCTCTATTTTTGTGGCTTTTCAGTACAAACTTACCATTTAAGGAGTTGGGTTAAAATTTTTCAAATGAGTTAATGCTTACCAGTGTAATAAAAATGACTGATTCTTCCATTTTGGCTTCAATATGTTGTGGAAGGTCTCCTTGCAGCTCTTTGAAAAAATAAGAGAATCAGGAGCCAAGATGATGGAAAGAAGCCAGAAAGTTGCATGAGTTCTCCCCAGTTTACCTTGAAACAGGGTTAAATCAAGACTCTAAACAGATTCTGGAGCTACAGAACCCACAGAAAGATGGAATGAAACAATTTTCCAGCTAAAGATAACTTAGAAGGGCTTCAGGAAAGATCTGTTTCACTTGGGCAAAAGAGGAGTGTGTCCAGCACAGACGGTGTCCAGACATGCCGGTGGGAGCCTCTTAGCCATAGCACAGACCAGCATCCTAGGTACCTTGGTCCTGGCTTCACAGGCTAGTGGCACAGCAGGCCAGCTATGAGGCCTCTAGCTGCAGAGTCCTGGCACAACAGGCCCAACTAGGCCGGGCCACCCCAGGGCATTGGGCAAACCATGTGTCACAAAGCTTCCAGTGCAAAAATCCAGTGACCAGGCCTTTGGCTCCCAGTGCAAGAAGCTTAGGAGAGTGCACCCTGTGCCCCAGGAGCCAAGTTCAATGTTAAAAGTCACAAATAGCCTTAAAATGAGCAAAAAAAAAAAGAAGAGTCCTGACCATAGAAAGCTACCATGGTGACTAAAACACCAGTTCTGAAGAGGGTAACAAAAACAAAATGCCTACATGCAAAGCCTCAGAGCAGAACACGAAGTTATCTCAGTCCCAAATGTCTTCTTGAAAGAGTTCAACAAAGATTTTAAGAATCAAATAAGAGAGGTAAAAGAAAAAATTGAAAATGAAATGAGAGACAAGCAAGGGAGAGTCAGCAACTTGGAAAAGGCAAAAATTGACTGAAGAAAACAACTTCTTAAAAAGTAGAATTGGCCAAATGGAAAAAAAGGAATAGAAGCTAAATGAAGAATACAGTTCCTTAAAAATTAGAATTAGTCAAATAGAAACTAATGATTCTATGAAACATCAAGAATCAGTCAAACACAATTAAAAGATAGAAAAAAAAATGTAAAATACCGCATTGGAAAAACAACTGACCTGGAAAATAGATCCAGGAGAGATAATTTAAAAATTGTTGGACTTCCTGAAAGCCAAGATGAAAAAAGAGCCTGGACAGCATCTTTCAAGAAATTATCAAGGATAACTGCCCAGAAGTCCTAGAACCAGAGGGTAAAATAGTCATTGAAAGAATCCACTGATCACCACCTGAAAGAGATCCCAAAATGAAAACCCCAAAGAATATTGTTGCCAAATTCCAGAATTATCAGGTCAAGGAGAAAGTACTGCAAGCAGCCAGAAAGAAACAATTCAAATATCAAGGAGTCACAGTCAGGATTACATAGGACTTAGAAGTTTCTGTGTTAGAAGAGCAGAGGGCTTGGAATATGATGTTTCAGAAGGCAAGGGAGCTTGTATTAAAACCAAGAATCAACAACCCAGCAAAATTGAGCACAATTTTTCAGGGGGATAGGTCGATATTCAATGAAACAGGGGACTTTCAAACTTTCCTGATGAAAAGACCAGAGGTGAACAGAAAATTTGTTCTTTAAATACAAGACTCAAGAGAAGCATAAAAAAGTAACCAGGAAAGAAAAAAAACATGTTATTCAATAAGATTAAACTGTTTACATCCCTACATGGGAAGATGGTAGTTGTATCTCTACTAGGGCAGTTAGAAGGAGTATACCTAGACAGAGGGTAGGCCTATAAGCTGACTTTTATGTGATGCTATTAAAAAAATAAGAGGTGATAGAAGGGAGGGCAGATTGAGAGATGCTGTGGTCAGAAGCAAAATACTGATGAGGAGGGACAAGAGGAAAGGAGAGAGAAAAGTATCATTACTAGAATGAATGTTACATATTGATTATCAGCTCCTTGAGAGTAAGGCCTCTTGTTATTGTTAATAGATTCTAAATAATACAAGGAACCTCGGAGGTTATTCATTTGGAAATCTACCTAAGCAGGCATCCCCACCACAACATAAAATCATGTACCCATAAACTATTAGAACTGGAAGGAACCTTAGAGATCATGTAGACTTCTCCCTTTAGTTTACAGATGAAAAAAACGAGGCCCCAAAAGTTAAGGCACTTGCCTACCATTGTACAGTAAATGAGAGAACAAGAAGTTGAGCCTGATTCACCTAGCTCTAAGTTTGATGTTCTTTCTAATATAACATTTGGCCAAAACATTGTTAAGCCAACCTCAAGGTGTAGAACTCCAGTGAAAAGAAACTCCCTACTTTCCTGAGGCAGACTTTTCTATTTTTTAAAACTTGAATTACCAGGATATTTTTCTTTGTTTCATCCCTCTTCTATATGGCAGCCTTTCAAGCAAAGTTATCATACGAAACCCTAAATCTCTTCTTTCACAAATAAAATATCCCTAGCTCCTTTCACTAATTGGCTTGCTGAAGTTTCTAGTTCCCATCTAGTGACCATCCTGGTAACATTTCTCTAGATATGTTCCACTTCATCAATGTCCTTTCTGTTCTGATTTGGACACAGTACTGGAAGATCACATCTTGCTTGATTTAGTGTTATGCTACTATTAATACAGCCTAAAACTGAGAAAAGCTAGAAATCAATGTGCAGCCAACAACTAACTAGGAATTGTTGCTTCTGAGTCAAACTTATTGAGGCTGTGGGGGTGAGAGTACAGCAAAAAAGACAATCACCCAAGTCAGAAACAGAACACTGGAAGTGGAGCGGAGAATTTAGCTCACACTTTTGGAAAAGTTGACCTTCCAAATTTCCAGAAAAGGTGACCAGATGGTGGCCCTGATTGAAGCAAGGAAGTAATTGTGGTCATACTGGGTGGCATAACCTGGCAAATGACTTTCATGAAGAGAAAAGGCACCCTATAAGAAGGCACCTTTTGGGAAAAGTCCTGGTTGTCCCACCCTAATTAATGATGGTTCTGGTCATATCACTGACTCATACTGAACTTTACCTCCACTAAAATATCCTATTTTTTTAAAAACAGAAACTACTTTCTAGTTATATCTTTACCCTTCTACCCTGGGGAAATTTATATTTTGAACCCATGTGTAATCACTGTGAAGATATTTTTATATCCTAATTGTCATCCAAAACATTAGTTATCTCTCCCAACTCTGCACTATTTGATTAAAATCAAAATTATATTTTTTATTAAAGACATTGATAAAAAAATTGTTATAAGATTGCACATGTATAACCTATATCAGATTGTTTACTTTCTTAGGGAGTGGGGAGGGGTGGATGGTGTAATGTTCATGGGATATGAAGATCTTCCCCACCCATCAGTAGGCCTCACATGGAGCCCATAAAAAGGAAGCTTGCTTAGGGGAGGCTTGCTTGTACGAAGGCTTTCACACCTTTTGGTACTAAGTTGATTAGGCAAAGTCACCAGAGTTGTGATGCTTTCTGGCTCTGAGAAGCGTATATATACTCTGAGTTGGTGTTTTGCTTTGGGGGTTCGCTTATGAGAAGGACCTTTTGATTTCCTGGTGGAAACTCTGAGTAGCCAAATGTTCAGATGCACCCCCACCAGACGCTCAGATGTAAAGGCTCTCTCAATCCAGTGATGCATGTAAAGTATATAGCAATATTACTTTGATTCAGGCAGTCAGAGCCCTGTCTGTTGGTCTTGGTGTTAATTTCTCTGCTTGTATTTTTTCTGATAGTGAGGGTGCTGACCTTTCCCCCTGAACTAGTGAGTGTAATTAAAAGTAAGATTGTTGACCCCTTTGAAGTTGCTTTCCTTTAAAAGCAAACCAAAGAACCTGTGCTAGCAGGCCATCCTGGGTATGTTAGGGTGCTTGCTGCCACAGATGGGAGAGATAGAATTTGGAACTCAAAATTTATAAAAAAAAGAATGTTAAAAATTGCTTTACATGTAATTTTACATGCAATTTACATGTAATTTTATGTGTAATATACATATAATATTATTTTACAAAATTATTGAGCAGAAGAGCATCAAATAAAAATCCCCATGGCATTTCCCCTCAGATACTCTGGTAAGAGCAACATCAATCAAAGCTCCTACTATGTAGATTAGGGTATGTTGTTTTTTTTCCCCTGAAAGGCAATAAAATAATCCTTGACAATAAATTTGTCCAGAAGGTTAAGGCTCAAAGCATTGGCTTAACTTCCTGGTTGCCTTAATACAAAAACCCAACATACAAGGAGTCAGAGTGAGCCTCAAGCTGGACGTTCACTTCTTATTAGGCAGACCCATATGGCAAATGCAGGGCCACGGGAATTAAACCCAACTAAATCAATACCAAGTATTGATTGATTCAATATTCTTGCTAAATATCCTTTTCATGGCGTTGTTAGGTAAATCTCTTTTTGTTAAAGATTAGATGGCCTAGGAGTATCTCATTTCATTTAAATACTAAGCTGAAGCATCAAACTGGCCTGAGTCATGTCCAACTCAGAATAGACTTTCTTCTGCCTTGTCAGCACTTCATTAATCAAGACAATTATATCTGGTCATCTAATGAGTATTGAAATATGCTATGATATAGGCCACATTTTTTTGTCTTTTTCCCATAGATATCATGAAAGGATTTAAATAACTTTACTGAAATCCAGGTATCCTATTTCTACAGCATTCCCCTGTTCTATCATTATAATGTACCATGTCAGAAAAGGACATGAGGTGAGTACTTCTGTTAATGACCTGTTCTTGAGGAACCTATGCTGGCTCACAGTGATGACTGCTTCTGCTTCTAAATCTTTACAAGCCATTCTTTTAATAATACATTCTATAATTTATTCCAGCAAATGAATTCAAGGTGATGAAACTGTAATTTAACAAAACAAATTCTCCCATTTTGAATCACAGATGTTGAGATTTCAGTGTTCCTTAGACACCATCTAGTCTAACCCTAACCCAAAAGTTAACCAAAATCTCCTCTGTGACCTCAACAAATGGTCATCAAATTTGAAATGAAAAGAAATCCATTATCTCTGTTCCCACAAAATCAAAACTTCATTCCTTTAAACTTAAACTTGCATTTATTTCCATTAAAATTTATTGAATTAGATATCATCTATTAATCCATCTATCTGTCTATCAATAAATTCTGAGATCCTGAGTATGTCATAAATTGTGCTACTTTTTGCTGTTGGCTTTGTTTGAATGTCAAGTTTAATAGCCACTGACAGATAAAAATATAGAGGCCTCTCCTCAAATTAACATCAACCCACTAGTGACTATTTTTTACATTCATTTGACCAGTTCTGAAGCCACTCAAGGATAATATAATCCAGACTAAATTTTCCTATTTTGTCCATATGGATGATTCACTAAAGATTGGAAAAACTATGCTGATTAATGTTACCCTGATCTATCAGTCCAAATGTCCTGTCAGAAAATGAAATGAGCATAGCTAGGTATGATCTATCCTTTTTCTTTGAAAAAACAAGACACTATTTCCATTTACAGCCTTGTAACATCTCAGATTGGTATAGTAGAAACAGGATTTGAAACCAGAAGACCTGGGTTCCAACCCTGACTATGCTACTTACTGTCTAAGACAACTTATTTAAACTTCTCTTGGCCTTTTTTCCTCCTCTGTGTCATACGGAGGTTAGGCTACATAATCTACAAGATTGTTTTTAGATTTAAGTAAGTGATTCTTGGTTTTTTTCCAATTTTACAAAGATCAGTGTTGGCATCTAGAACTTCTTTTACTAGCCTTTTACTTTATTTAGTTTTAAATCTCCCATTAATCATTTTTGTTCTGTGTTTACCAATATGAAGATCATTCTTCTCGGTAAGAAAAACAGATGAGAACTGGAGTAGATTGAACAACACCACTTTAGATCTGGAATTCTGTCATGAATATGCGAAGGTAAAATTTTAAAAGCAAGGGATGTGTAGTGGAAATAGTTTTGTTTCTAATCTGCTCTCCATTGTCATTATCCTACCCATACCAAGGAGTACCCTTATCCCTGTTTACATTTTCCTTTTTCCCCCAATATAAATAAATTTTTTATTACCAATGCTTAGTAGAGTGTTTTGTATACAGTAGGTTTTTAATAAATTGTAGCATCTGTGGCACTTCTTTCTCACAGCTGAGGTCCCAGAACAATTACCCCAAGTTCTTAGTTGTTATTCTTACCTTCTCTGATTCTTCAGGACCCTGTGGACCATACTATCCATGAGGTTTTCTAGGCAAATACAAGGAGTGGTTTGCCATTTCCTTCTCCAGTGGAATAAGGCAAACAGAGGTTAAATGACTTGCCAAAGTCACACAGCTGGGAAGTCTCTGAAGCAGGATATGAACTCAGGTCTTCCTGACTCCAGGCCTAGTGCTCTTTCCACTGAGCCAACTATCTGCCCCAATTTCTGGTTACTCAATAAGAAAAGCTAGGAGCTCCCATGATGCTTCTACATTTCTTTTCTTTCTTTTTTTTTGTAAGCCCAGGGACACAATTGATATTATGGATAGGCATATATGAGTGTTTATGTGTGTGTATATATACATAAATCAATACTCATAACATCTACATATGTCTATATATATATATATACATATACAGATATATACACGTATATAAATAAATATATGGATAGGTATACACACTCCCAATGAGGAGAACAAACACGAATAAGAATCATGCATGATGTATGCAAACATGGAGAATACATATGGAAAGGCAATTTGTACTTCCAGGGATTCAGGATGATGTCTTCTGGTGATGTGATTCCCCAAATCTTTTCTCACAAGATCTTACTCGGTACAACATCCCCACTGGGTTCATTCTCCTTCTGGTTGGCCTTTTCCTCACTGGGCATTATGTCTTTGTGTTACTGAACCTTCAGTCTGCTAGGATAGAGTAGCTAGTTATCGCCCTGATAAGAGCAGCTAATAGTTGGCTTATCATAACCACCACATCTAGCTAACTGAAATCAACCAGAGTGCCCCCAATCTAAAATTAGGTCTTTCCCTTGTGATCCTTATGTCTGGGCAAGATATAAAAATCTTCTCTTCCAAATAACTACCCAACTTAGTATCAGACACTCTTGCATACTCCCATATCCTCTCTGGCTTTGCTACAAACGAATTTGAGCCAGGACCAAAGGTAACCCAAGGAGGCAAGGTCAGTATTCTCAAACCACCTAGCCTATATTCCTTATTTTAATATGTATATCTGTCAAAAGCAAAGCCTTAATTGATTTGGTGTTATATTTAGGCCAGGGAGAAATACTAACCTCATGCCAAAAAAAAAAAAAATTAAGGGAGGGTCAGAAGACATGAGGTAGGAATAGGAGATCACAGAAAGGCATTTCTGGCTTGAATTTCATTGGACTCTATTACCTTGCACGTATAATAGCAAATGAGTGATTTACCAGGACCTTTAATAAGTTCATCATTATTGTAGCTACTGCCCATTACCCCATAGTAGTCCTACCTAATTTTCTAGGAAAAAGGTTTCTTGAGAAATCACTAACCACCAGAATACTCTATCTAAACTTCTAGCCAGCCTGCTGTTCATTGCTATTGTTACCAATTCTCCTCTACCTTTGAATGAGTTACACTGATATGTACAGAATAAGTAATGCACTTAGACAGTTACCTACCATTTCTTATATAGAATTCAAGTCTTTCATTACCCCTCAAGCTGGTGCAATCATTCACAAAAACACCCAAGCATTTGAGAGATTCATTCCACTTAAATCTTGCCCAGATCAGCACTTACTATAAATGAAGCTGTATTTTTCCCCCTATTGCATGGGGAAAATAAGAACTACAAACTTACATACTCTCAGCACAGGTACTAAAGGTTTTGGGTACTCTCTCTTGGGTTTATGACTTTTAATCAGAGAAGCAATGACCAATTCCTCTGGCCTGTGAAATCCAGTAAACTTTGTATTAGCATTTCTGTTTGCCAGGCCTGAAGTGAACATATGTATTTCTGGGCTGCAGTTCTTCTTTTATCTCAACCTTTAAAAGATTGCAAAATGAGAATTTCTGCCATATCTACTAAAAGATAAATTATAAAGGTAGTATTGTATAAATGTTAATAATAATTAGCATCTATATAGATAGCTCTTTAAGGTTTGCAAAACACTTTAAATATTTATTTGATTCTTACAACAACCATATGAGATACATACTGAGAAACATTAGGCTGAAACAGGTTAAGTGACTTTCTCATGGTCATGCAACTAATAAGTGGCTGAGGCAGGATTTTAATATTTTTTTCCCCTAACGAAGTCCAGAACTTAATCCCATATACCATCTAGCTGCCTAAGGGAGAAAAGAGAGAAAATTGGAATTAAAATAAAAAGACCTAACCTCAAACCCAGACTTTTATCGCGATCTTGGGAAGATATATCACATCTCTAAGACTCAGTTTATCCATAAGATTTCCATTTTAGATCACTATTATAGTTTTTGCATTCCATAGCTCATAGCACTCAATTCAGTAATTTAATAGAAATTTATTAAGCACATATTATACAGCTGGGCAGCTGGGTGGTTCAGGGGATGGAGTGCTAGGCCTGGAGTAAGAAAGACCCATCTTCATCAGTTCAAATCCAGCCTCGGATATTTACCAGCTATGTGACCCTGGGCAAGTCACTTCACCCTGTTTTCCTTAGTTCTCTTACCTGTAACATGAGCTGAAGAAGGAAATGGCAAACCACTTCAGTATCTTTGCCAAGAAAACCCCAAATGGGGGTCACGAAGAGTCAGGCAAGACTGAAAATGATTGAACAATATCATATAGTCAGATGGCATAGCAGACAGAATTCTCACTGTGGCATCAGAAGAAAAAAAAGTTCAAATCCTTAGGCTACTAGATGTGCGATCCTGAGCCCCTTATTTAACATCTCAGCTTCAGTTTCCTCATCTGTAAAATGGAGATAATTATAGCACCTACTTTATGGGGTCACTATGAGGGTGAGTTGAGACAATATATCTAAAGTACTTTGATAACATTGTAGCACTGCACAAATGCTATGTTTTCTAGGGACCAGGAAGCACTCTGCCAAGTACCCCAGATTCAAAGGCAGAAACAAAAGTGAAACAAACAAACAAAGAAACTGTCCTACACCTTTAAATGTCTATATTCTACTAGAGGGATAGGATGCTGTATATACGTATTTAAGTGCTTACAAAGTAATTTGAGCAGGGAAAAAAAAATAGCAATTAGTATGACCAGAAGGGTTTCATGAAGTTGAAATCCACCTTAGGAGGAAGCAGCTAATCTGAATATTGGAGGAAACCAAGCATTCTAAGAGTCGGAAGTCAGTCAGTCAATAAACTTTGATTAAGTGCTCACTATGCGCCAGGCACTGTGCTGAGTATTGGGGATATAAAAAGAGGCAAAAGACAGTCCCTGCCCTCAAAGAGCTCATAATCTAATGGGAGAGATAATAAATAAATTTGTACAAATAAGCTACATATAGAATAAATAGGAAATGAGAAAAGATGCTGTAATTAAGAGAGCTTGGGTAGGGCTTACTGTAGAAGATGGGATTTTACTTGGGACTTGAAGGAAGGGAGAGAAGCCAGGAGGCAGCGATGGGGAGGAAGAGGATTCTAGCCATGGAGGGAGGCAGAGAAAATGCTCAGAGTCCAGAGACGGGGTGTTGTGTTTGAGGAACAGCCAGGACACTACTGTCATTGCATGGTGGGGAGGAAAGTGAAAAAGATTGGTGTAGTATTAATGTGATTAAAGATCTTCCCCACCCATTCAATAGGCCTCAGGTGCAGCAAGGTGGGAAAGCTTGATTGTTTCTAAGTAGGCCTAAAGCCCCTACTTACTGGGTGCTAAGCTGATTTGGGCATGAAGCCCTCAGGGCCCTAAGGGGAATTCCTAAGACTAGAGCCAATTGTATGTGCACTGAGTTCTAGTCAATGATGAATTCAGCCAATATGAGACCTGAGTTCTAGCCAATCAGATGCTGTCTACGACTGTATATAAGGAGAGCCCAGAGTTGAAAGCAGCAGAATCTGCAGAGCTACAGGAATCACAATTCAGCCCAAGGAAAAGGAGCAGGAAATCAGAGTCTACGGAGCTGCGGAGAGAGCACTGAGTGGAGAGTTAGGACTGGTGAGTGATTGTTTACAGGAAGGCCCTAGCAGGTGGGAAGGTTACGGGATGACTTGGTTCCTTGCTAAAATACTGTGTTATAATTTCCTTGTTGCTATGTTGAGGTGGGCTTACTGGTTTTGGAATATAATTACTGCTTTATTGAATTGGAGTTATTGGTCTTGGGATTTTATCCTCTGGAGTCTAAATAAATGTTATACTTCCTCTTCCTTCTACCTAGAGAGTTTTTCATACTTTGTGATTCTGAACGATTCAGGTATGTTCATGGTCATGAATCTTGCTGTACTGATACAATTGGGGAGGTGTTTGGGTAGGTCATGAAAGGCTTGAAACACAAACAAAAGATTTTGTATTAGATTCTGGTGGGGTGATAGGGAGCCTTTTTATTGTTTGGTCATTTCAGTCATGTGTGATGCTTTGTGACCCCATTTGGGGTTTTCTTGGCAAATACAGTAGAATGGTTTGACATTTCCTTCTCCAACTCATTCTTACAGGTAAGAAACTGAAGCAAACAGAGTTAAGTGTCTTTCCAGTAAGTACTTGCCTACTTGCAAGTAAATGGCTATGGTTGGAACTGAACTCAGGAACACTCTGACTTCA
Organism: Trichosurus vulpecula; assembly: GCF_011100635.1. NCBI lineage: Eukaryota > Metazoa > Chordata > Mammalia > Diprotodontia > Phalangeridae > Trichosurus > Trichosurus vulpecula. The sequence continues at coordinate 354,886,425 of NC_050573.1, forward strand.
GGCCTAGAACTTTATCCACTGAACCATTTATTGTTTATTGAGTAGGAGGGTGGCACACTCAGACCTACCCTTTGGAAAATCACTTTGGCAGCTGAATGGAAGATAAAGGTAGAGGGACCAGATTCTAGATATTGGAGAAAGCCTGTGAAAAGGAATGAAGAATTAGGATGAGATGCTGAGTTTAGACAATAGGAGGAAAGGGATTTAGAAGTTTGGAAAATTTGTTTGGAGCAAGAGTGTGGCAGACTCAAATGCTTGGCAGAAGAGTTGTTTTTATCTAAAAGCAAGAGATAGCCACTGAAAAAATTTGAACACTAAAGCAAATGACTATGTAGTAGGGACTGTGCTATAGGTTTTGAAGATCATATGAAATAATGGATGAAAAAATGCTAAATAAATGTAATATTGTTACTGCTGAGTCACTTAACCAAGCAAAAATGAAATTGAGTTCAGCAATTTTATTACATACCATAAATGTGATTTACTAAAAATACTCTCTCAAAATAAATCTTCAAAAATAATAAGCTGTTTTCACAAAAACTAACCAGTCTCATTCACTCATCTAAAAATAAGGTTAGCATCAAAAATACCAAATAAAGAACTAAGGCCACTATTAGCCACATAATTGAAGCCAGAACATGTACTTAAGTGTTGTAATTGACTGAACATCTATGAACACTGCCCAAATTCGTTGGATAATTCTCAACTATTCATTTTACTTTGACTATTCCAACATGCCTTGATGGGATTGTAGTACCTCTCCAAAACAGATTGAGCAAAGTTCTTTGATACGCAGTCATTAGCCCAATTTCTGGGAATGGCAAGTCATTGCTGTTCCCAACAATTTCTGGCTGTTGGCTTTGTTTTCCTAAATTTGTTGTGTTTGAATGCTAGAGTCATCCATTGGTTGCTTAATATTGCGTGGGAATTAAATTGATCAATAAATCTTCTTTGGCAGTCTCTTGCTATACAGGTATTATTACTTCTATTATTTTCTATCAAGATGTCCAAAAATAGATAAGGCCAATCCCATCATGGAAACCACTGCAGCTCTGGAATAAAATTCTGAATATGTTAAGTTGTTCCTGGTTCTTCCTATTGCCTTGTTGTTTACTGTTTGTCTTGAGCACACTTTTTTTTCCACTATGCTATTGAAAAGAAACAAAATACTGGGATTTTAACAACAAATTCTTCTTGTCAAAGGTTACTGTCCAGCCAGACCAAAGACCAGGTCACAGCAGCTGCCATGCGGCGGCTTAGGGAGAGAGGCCTGACTCTAGACAGCATCTTGCAAATGGATGACAATACCCCAGGTCAACTCATCTACCCAATTGGCTTTTGGAGGAGCAAAGTGCAGTACATAAAGCAGACAAGCAAGATCCTGAAGCAGCAATATGGGGGCGACATCCCAGCCACTGTGGCAGAGCTGGTGGCACTTCCTGGCATTGGACCCAAGATGGCACACTTAGCCATGGCCATTGCCTAGGACAAGGTGTCAGGCACTGCAGTGGACACACATGTACACAGGATCAGCAACAGACTGAAATGGACCAAGAAGGAGACCAAGTACCCTGAGGAAACCAGAGCTGCCCTGGAGGACTGGCTGCCAAGGGATCTGTGGAAGAAGATTAACTGGCTGATGGTTGGCTTTGGCCAGCAGACCTGCCTGCCAGTGAACCCTCGGTGTGGGGACTGCCTCAACCGAGGCTTGTGCCCAGCAGCACAGAGGCCTTGAAGAAGGCTGCAGCAAAGACCCCGGAGGTACAGGGATCAGATGGACAGCCAGCCAGTGTTGGAATTCCTATCAAGTGCCTAAGACTTGTACCCACATTGGGTCTGTTTTTTTTTCACACTTGGGTCTGTCTTTATTTCTAAAAAATAGAAAAAGTCCTCTCTCTCTCTCTCTCTCTCTCTCCCTATATGTGTATATATATATATATATATATACACACACATATACATATTATACATATTATACACAGCAATGTGGCTTGCTGCCTTACCATTGCCCCCATCTGCCCAGAATCAGGTTGCCAACTGGCCAGCATTAGATCAATTTGACTGACAGTTTATCAAAGAAGCTTGTTGCTGTCAGTCAAGACAGAAGTTACCTATTTGGAATATGCCATCATGGAACTCTGAATGCTAACTGAAGTGTAATTTTCTCACTTTCTCTATTTTTCTTACTTTAAAAAATGCTAATATAGAAATGTTTTGCAAGATTTCACATGTGTAATTGATATCACTCTTTGCCTTCTCAGTGGGTGTGGAAGGGGGTGAGAGGGAGGGAGCGAATTTGGAACTCAAAATTTTAAAAGAATGTTAAAAATAAATAATAAACTGAGATTTTTTAAAAAAGTAAAATAAAAATGGAATATGCTATATGTGAATTGGTAGAAAATGTTAATATGGTGATAACAGCACAGAAGTTCTCACTGATGCATTATGTTAAGGCTTTTTTTTAGTTTAGATTGAGGTAATCATAGACCAGACATATTCAAGTCACACCTCTAAAATGTACTCTAAGATGCATTCAGATGGGTAATAAAGTAACATAGTGGCGGTCACTCTGGGGACCAAGATGGAGAGTGGGCCTTTTCCCTGGCCTGAAAGGATCAGTCCACACTGCTGTCTTGTGTGGCCAAGGGAGAAGCTGTTTTAATCTGAGTCACTCTCTTCTGGCTTTGCAGATTCCAGGTCATCTTCTTGGCCTCTAAGTCTCTCTCGGATTAGCTCAGCAATGGCTCTCTGTGTCCTCTTCTCTAGCTTTTCCAATTTCTGAGCCATATCTCTAAGTCCCAATCTGGCTTTCTGGGGGCAAGGTTGGCCAAATCCACTTCCTCAGTAATGGGCTCTGGCTTTGCTGCTTCCAGCTGGTCTTTTACTTTCTCTTCCACTGAGGCTGGTTGGGCCTGAGGAAACTTCCTCTTCTTTAGCTCCTCATCCTCAGGTACATAGTGCCGCAATTTGTCTCATGAGAGACAAACCTCATCAGAGGTTACTGTATTTCACCATGTATAAGATGTACCTTAATTTTGAGGCCTGAAATTTGAAAAAAAAATGTATTACGTAAAGTTATTGAACTCAAGTTTTATTCAGGCATCTTTTGGGCAAGTCTGGTGCATGTATATATGCTTAGTCCATTCTGTTTCATGAACCTGAAGCACCAATTGTGTCCTCCTTTGAAATCAGTAGCTTCTTTTTCATCAGCAATTCTTCCTGCCTCATGCTGAACCTCCTTTGTGGACACAGGAATTCCAATTGCCCTTTGCTCTTCAATCCATATCATCAATTCCCTCTCTAAATCAGGCCATTTTGCTTACTTGCCTCTCCTGGCCTCCTTCTGTGTGGTGTTTTCAGTGGGGTTTCGTCTTCCCGTAGCCAGTCTTGGATTGTTTTCTCAGTTGGAGGAGGATGCAACTTATGTTCAGCAGCACAATTTCCATTCACTTTTGCAAACTGGATCACTTTTAACTTGAATTCAGCACTGTACAAAAATCTTTTCTGAGCCTTTTCTGGGCAGAACATGGCAAAATGTAACCTAATATACCGGTAAGAAATACAAAACAATGGGCACAAAGACAACAAGCACAAAAAAGTGGGAAATGCAAGTAAAAAAATCTACAACTACTGTATAAGACACACCCAGTTTTTAAACCCCAAATTTTTCAAAAAGGGTGCATCTTATACATGGGGAAATACAATGCTATTTGTGTTGTATTGCTTCATATTAGTCTTATGAAACACTTTTTTATTTCCACTCTGACCTTAGGTCTCACAACACCTTTCCTTTGCTTCATGCTTTTTCCTTCTTCCAGAATGCCCTCCATTCCATTTGTTTATACTTAGAGAGGCAGTATGGTCCAGTAGAAAGAGCAGTAAGCTTAGAGTCAGAAGAGCTAAGGGGCAGCACAGTGGATGGAGTGCTGTGCCTAGAGTCAAGAAGACTCATCTTCCTGAGTTCAAATCTGACCTCGGACACTTACTAGTCATGTGACCCAGGGCAAGTAATTTAATCTTGTTTGCCTCAGTTTCCTCATCTGTAAAATTAGCTGGAGAAAGAAATGACAAACCACTCCAGTGTCTTTGCCAAGAAAACCCCAAATGGAATCACAAAGAGTCGGATATGACTAAACAACAGTTACAACAGGAGAGGTAATTGACAGTACAAAGTTTTATGATGTCATGCAGTTGATTTATTAATGAAAATAACTAGCATTTATATAATCAATCTAGGTTTACAAAGTATTATATATAAATCATATCACTTGGTCCTCACAACAACTCTGGGAGGTAGTTACTTTGATCATCCCCATTCTACAAATGAGGAAAGTGAAAGGGAACAAGGCTTTGCCTAGGACCATACTGCTGGTGAGTTTCTGAGGCAGCATTTGAGCTGACGTCTCCCCGGCTCCAGTCCAGTGCTCTATCCACTAGGCCACTTCACTTGCTTCATTAAAACTTCTGGACCTTGTGTCCTTCTCTATCACATACGTGGGGAAATTGTAAAACAGTGCAGCCCCACCCCTGAAAGTCAAGTACCCTCAATCATGGTCACACATACACACATACACACACAAACACATATACCTACATGCATGTACACCGATTCCAGCAACATAAAACCTTCTGTAATTACGAAATCTCTTTTAGCTTCTACTTGGCTTACCCCATTTTAAGGAGAAAGAAGCTTTTTGAAAAATGCCCCAAATAGACCCACTTTCCTGACTGGGTACTAAGGCCAAAACTGTATTCATACAGTGTGGTATGGTTCCATGGCAAGAAAAAAAACAGATTTTGAGTCAGGTCCCGAGTTCAAATAAAGCCTACATCTTGAGTGACCTCGGGCAAATTACACCATCTCTTTAGACCTTAAGAAAATGGACAGGTTGGATCTGTGACCTCTGTCTTTTCCAGATCTACAATCTAGCCACATTGGGCAACTTGCTATACTCCATAAGTATGAGTTTGTCTCCTGCCTATCTCACAGTTTGAATGTTCTCTTTCACCTCCACCTCTTCAAACCTTTCCCTCTATTCAAGGTTCAGCCCAAGGACCAATTTCTGCAATAAAATTTCCCAGAATCTCCTAGTTGTTATGGCCACTCCATCCCAACTGTTTTGAATATGTCCTATACCTACTTACTCTGTACATGTTGTATCCCCCAAGTAGAACAGGAGCTGTTTCTGCTTTGTCTTCGCAACCTTGTGCACTTAGCACAAGGCCTGATAAATTGTACTTGACTTTACAGAACTACAAAAAATAATAATAACATTCATCTGCAGGAAAAGATGGTCAAGAATCTTAAGAGATATGATCAAAAGAAATGGGAACAAAGAGGGCCTAGTAGTGGCAGATATCTAACCATACTAGAAAGCAGTATTTTTATTTACCTTTTATTTTCCGCCAACTACTTGTAAAAACAATGCTTAATGTTTGCGTTCTTTTATTAAATTTTGAGCTTCAAATTCTCTCCCTTTCCCTGCCCCTGACTGAGAAGACAAGTAATTTTATATATGTTATACACATATACACTCATACAAAACATATTTCCATGTTAGTCATGCTGTGAAAGAAAACATGGACAAAAAACCTCAAAAAAATAAAGAAAAAGTATGCTTCAATCTTCATTCAGACTCCATTAGTTCTTTCTCTGGAAATGAATAGCATTTTTCATCATAAGTCAGAATTATCTTGGATCACTCATTGTTGAGAATAGCTAAGTAATTCAAATTTGCTCATCATATAATACTGCTGTTACTGTAAACAATGTTCTCCTGGTTCTGCTCATTTCATTTTGTATCAGTTCATGTAAGCCTTTCCAGGTTTTTCTGAAGCCTTCCTGATCATCATTTCTTACATCACAATAGTATTCCATCACAATCATATACAACACCTTGTTCTTCAATTGATAGACATGTCCTCAGTTTCCATTTCTTTTCCCCCACTAAAGGAGATAATATAAATACTTTTTGTATTTATAGGTCTTTTTCCTTTTTTTATATCTGTGGAATACAGACTATTAGTGGTATTGTTTGGTCAATGGATATGTAAGGTTCTATAGTTCTTGGGGCCTCGTTCCAAATTGCTCTACAGAATGGTTGAATGTGTATACCACATCACCAACAGTGCATTAATGTCTCAATTTCCCCACATCTGCAACATTTGTCATTTTCCTTTTACATCACATTAGTCAATCTAATAGGTGTAGGGAGGTAGCACAGAGTTGTTTTAATTGGCATTTCTCTAATCAATAGTGATTTAGAGCATTTTTCATATGACTATAGACAGCTTTGATTATTTCATCTGAAAACCTCCTGTTCATATCTTTTGACCATTTACCAATTGAGCAATGGCTCCTATTTCTATAAATTTGACTCAGTTCTCTATATATTTGAAAAATGAAGCCTTTGTCAGAGAAATTTGGAAAGCAATTTGTTGCCAGTTAAAAAATAGAGACTAATCAATAGAACAGATTACCTACATATCATACAGAATCAAATAAATCTAATATCCTATTACTTGATAAAGACCCCAAATGCTGGGATCAGGAAGCACTATTTGATAAAAAAAAACACCCCTATATGAAAAAGTGAAATGAGCTAAGGGCATAAAAGAGATGCAAATATAATCTATGTGATTTTAGAGGCATGCAAGATCACATTGGCTTGGCCTGATTAGGGAAATTTACATTTTCCTTGCTCAGTGAAGTGAATAGAGCACCAAACCTGTAGTCAGGAAAGCCTGGGTTCAAATCCTGCCTCCAATGCTTACTAGCTGTGCTATTATGAACAGGTCACCTGGACATAGTTTTCCTGTCTGTAAAATGAGGGGCATGGACTCAGTGGTCTCTAAGATCTCTTCCAGCTCTGAATCTATAGTCCTTGTTCCATACATCTTTTTTAGAATGACACTAACCAATGACAAATGTCTTCATTGCTATCAATCTATAGGAGCAATGTGAGTCACCCAGTGGTCTTCACCTTCTGAGTAAGACTATGAAAGAGATCCCTTACAGAAGGAGCCCCAAGACTTAATTTGTTCAAGAGTAATTTGTTCTTTGAGAAAGAGTTGACTGAATTTGTACTTTAGTGGCAAGGTAGATAGAGTGCTGTAGTCAGAAAGATCTCAGTACAAATTCTGCCTCAGTTTCCTCATCTATGTGGCCTTGGGCAAGTCAATCAGCTGCTCTCAGCCTCAGTTTCCTCATCCGTAAAATGGGGATAGTAATAGTCTCTACCTCACCATCTTGTAGCAAGAACCAAATGAGAGCTAGGAGCAGCAAGGTGGCACTATGGATAGAGGGCATGGAGTCAGAAAGACCTGAGTTCAAACCCAGCATCAGGCATGTATTCTGTGACCTGGGGCAAGTCCCTTAACCCTATTTGCCTCAGTTTCTTCATCCATAAAATGAGCTAGAAAAGGACGTGGCAACCCATTCCAGTATCTTTGACCCAAAAGGGGTCATAGAGAGTTGGACACAACAAAACAACTGAACAACATGTGAAGCATTTTGCAAAAATTAAAGTATTATATGAATTCTTGCTATTATTAGGAGATCTTTTTCATAAAAAACATCTCAAAATGTTTTGTGCTGACATTCCTTTTTCTAATTCCTCTGTCAGGTTTTTAGACAACAGGCATTTTTGCTTCTAATTGTATCCTAGGTTAAATGATCTCAATGGCATTAGGCACTTGGCTAATAAGCTGCTGCTTATGCCTTAAGTTCCCCCTACACATTTCTAGAAAGAGCTCACTGGCAAACCTCTGGCATGCTTTTTATTCAGCAGGCACCTTAATGATAAGCCAAAGTTAAATTTGTCTAACATTTTTGTTCCTTCCATACAAAACTAAACCAACAACATTTTTCAGGTAACCCAGTTAATTCTAATTTTTCTTCTCATGACTAGAAAATGGAGACTAAAAACAGAGTCTCCTGAATCCCAGTTCAAAAAGACAGACATCAATAAGGGGGTCTGATTTTCTATTATACTAGGCCAGTTTGTATTTATCCATTAAAAGAAAAAAAGGAATTTTAAGAGACATTTTCATTATATATCTTGATCATAGGAGAGACGCAAAGAATAATAATTCTATTTAATAAGTCTAACAGTAAAAATCAATATCTATGTCTAGAGATACTTGGTATCACTTGGCCCAAGTCTACCATAGCACAGAGTGAAAGTCATAATTTATAGGAATCATGGGAATTTGAAAAGGACAGATAGTAGTTTGTAATTTCTGATAATTTATAAATTATGTGTATATATATAATTTCTATAATATTTGTACAATATACATAATTTGTAAAATTCTGATAGTTTGCAAATTCTGATAATTTAAACTAAACAACCTAATAGACACACAGATACATATGTACACTGACATGTACATGCATGCACAAGCATACATACATACACACATATACACTTCTCTATGCCCACATTTATCAGATATATGTCAGACTTCTGGTTTCACTTGTGTGATATATACTTTGCCAAATAGAGTCCTTCTTGAAATTGTTTCAAAATAGTTTATGAAGGTCAGCATACTAAAGCAGACTAGTTGGAAACTACCCAAGAAAATCTAATAAGCACAACTGCCTATGCATTGTGGAGGAAGAGGTAACTGAGGGGTGGGGGTGGGAAAGGGCAGGGAGGGGAGAGGAAAGGAAGACATGAAAAACTGGTAGAGTATTACTATCTTCCCAGGCTCTCTTCTTAAACTCAGAATTTAGGCCATGAATGGATTACAGAAGGGAGAGAAAGGAGAAGAGGAGGAGAGAAAGGAAAGAAGGAAGGAGAAAAAGAAAAGCAGAGAAAGAAAGAAGAAAGAAGAAAGAAGAAAGAAAGAAAGAAAGAATGAAGGAAGGAAGAAAGAAAGAAGGAAGAAGGGAGAGAAAGAAAGAAAGAAGAAAGAAAAGAAAGAAGAAGAAGGAAGAATAAGAAAGAAAGGAAAGAGGAAGAAAGAAAAAGAAAGAAAAAGGAAAGAGGAAAGAAGGAAAGAAGGAAGGAAGGAAGGAAGGAAGAAGGAAGGTAGGAAGGAAGAAAGAAAGAAAGAAAGAAAGAAGAAAGAATAAATAAAGAAAGAAAGAAAGAAGAAAGGAAGGAAGGAAGGAGGAAGAGAGGGGAAGGGAAGGAAGAAAGTAAAAGAAAAGAAGGAAAGAGATACAAAAAAAGGAAGTGGACTTATTTTTGTCACTCGTTTCTCTTCTGTCCTGAATGAGCCTTTAAGCTTCTGCTTCTGTTTTTAGAGTGGGATTGGAAGCTGCACATGCAGGCATCAATCTGATGCCTAAAACTGAATGTATGGAGATTCAATGTAAGTCTATTCTCCAGTCTCGCTATTCAAAGAGGAAATGGCATCTCTAAAGCTTAAAGACTGCTGATAATGCTAACATTGTGCACACACCCTTCTGAAGAGTCTAAGGTAACTTAGTCTCTGGAAATGAAGGGAAATCATTCTCCCTGGATATTAGGAGAGACACCCAAAGATTATTTCTTATATTCATTTGGAGATAACATTTTAGAAGAAACATAATGACTCTGGATTTGAGACTCTGCCAGTTCAAGAAGTGTTATAAATATTATTGCTAGGCCCACTTCACATGACCTTTTCTGCCCTCAGCGCTCTCTCATATCACCAATATTCACATAGCAAGGTAAAATCAATCTTTACTTTCAATCTTCTACTTAGTATGTTACATTTATCTTATTTTAACATCTCTATTCCCTGAAAGACACTCAACAGTGTGAATTAAATTTAAAACAAACAAAAAAAGGCAAAAAAAATATTCTTAGAGAAAACACCTAGTCACTAAATGTAGTTTTAGAGGCCGGAGTTGCATCTGAAAATGGTTTCAGGATGTCTCATTGAAAAGAGACTCTGCATAGCACTTAACTTTGACATGCCAGGAAGGTGAGACAAAAAGGGAGCTGTTTAAATCAGCTCAGTTATTATTGCAAAGGATGTGTATCTCATTGAGTATATTTCTATAAAGCTTCACATCACCAAAGACTACTTTTTTAAAATCCTTCTTCCCAAGATCTTCAGAGAAAATGAAAGTTGAAAAAGTGGGGAGGTGAGATTGAGCCCCCGAAGCATGCTTTTATGTGCTTTCCATTTTCTTGGAGCTTATAGCCTGAATAAAAGTAATATAGCAGGTAGTATATTAATTTAAATTGAAATTAGAAGAGGATATCTCAGTAAGGAAGCAAAATGAAGATTTCTTTCTCAATTCTCACACCTATTTTCTCTGAAAATGCTAAGTCAGACTACTCAGAATTTGCTTCAAGGAGCATGTACCCACATATATATATATTTTCTATTTCTTTTTCCCCCAAAAGATATTTGCTTAGCTAGATGCTAAAGCAATCTGTTTTAGAAGGTTAAATGTTTCTGTTTCACACAGCATTCCAGCTTTCAGTTATGTCTCTAATAATACACAGGTAGAGAAAGATAACAAAATGTGTAGCTGCAACATGTGATTATCCATAGGTTGGATTCTGGGATCACGCTGCCCTAGAACTCTGATTTCTATTTCTAGAAAATGTGATTCAGGAATGTAACATTGCTTAGGAAATTTCTTTATCTGCTATCCAGGAGCTGGGTTTTAGGAACTTTCCCCTCATGGACCAGGGGTGAGGACACAATGTACTTGCGCAGTGTGTCTGTCCTGGTGCAGTTAGTAGTGGCTCCCTAGTTATGCTTAGGCTTCCCACCCACCTGGAACTGGGGTCCAGTCTTATCTCTTGCTCTCTGAGAAGTTTTGCTGGGGTTGTTGGGGAAAAGACCAAAGGCCAGTTATGCTGGATTCAAAGGACCTGAGTTCAAATTCTGTCTCTAATAATACCTCTGTGACCTGATTTCAAAGTCATTCACTTTCCTATATTTCTATAAAATTTCTATAAAATAAAAGGTTTAGACTAGATTACCTGAGATCTCTTCCAGTTCTAGATCTATGATCTTCTGGCTCAGAAATGACCCATCTTTTTATACAGAAGGGGTAATTCATCACCAAAAAGGTTCAAGCCAGTAATTCATCACATATTGATCCACAACAGTCCACGCCAATCAATTCATCTTCAATCCATAACAATCTAAGTCCCAAAGGAAGGCTCGCTATCCTGTAATTGCATCAAGGTACTCCATCTGATGAACCCCCTGCCCACAAAATCCTTGGCCTTTAATGGAATATTTGTGAAAACTCCTTTTAAAACAAAGACACCCTAAACATGGTGAAAATAAGCCACAGCTCAGCCTAATATTTAAGGAAATATATAAGGCTCAACATAAATAATTTTTTTTAAAAAAGATAGTGAGAAAAACCAATTATTAAATTAGAATTAAGGTTTTTTCTCTTTATTTCCTCATTCAGGGACCAGCCCCGGTATGTCAGTCAGGCAGTCTCTGAAGGACATAGCTGATAGAAGAGATTGCTCTGATTTTGGGGAACATACTCCTCAATCTTGGGCAGGACCCTACTCAACTAGGAGACCTTACTTCTGTTTATATGCAGGGATAAGGAACCTGCAGCCTTGAGGCCACATGTGGTCCACTAGGTCCTCAAGTGCAGCCCTTTGACTGAATACAAACTTCACAGAACAAATTCTTTTACTAAGGGGAAATTCTGTTTAAAACAGAATCTAATCTAGGTGAATTCTTGCTTCAAAGCAATAAGCTCATGTCCTTGCATCCCCCTCCATTAGAGTTTAGATTGACCCAGCTCATGAAGGAGAAAACTAACCAGAGTGGTCTGGGTGGGAATGGATCCCCTTGTCCAGATGGCTGGAGGGGACTGAATCTCATGATCAAGACATATTTTCAGTAGCCAGAGCTGAAGACTTCTAGCTTCATTTAAATATCTACTTTTTTTTACTTCTTCACTTAAATATCTACCAATCAGAGTTGATTTTGCCTGTCAGGAGCATTCCCTTTCAAAAAAATTTAAGGCATTTAGTGTCTCCATTAGAGGCTTTTGGTTATTGAGAAAAACCACTGATGATCAATTTATTACTAGCTAGCCTCATTAATAAATTGATTATTAATTACCCAGAAACTCTGTCTCAGGTTTTTCGTTGGTCATGATAGCAAAGAAACTTACTTTCATACTCTTCCTGACTCAGACACTAAAACATCTAGGAAGACACTTTATGAATTCTGATGTGAAAAAGAACCAAGGGGCAGAGGTAACAAGTAGAAAGAGTGCCAGATTTGCTTATTTTAGCTCTATGATCTTGGGCAAATCACTGTAACTTTCTAGGCCAAAGTTTCTTCACTATAAAATGACAAGGTTGGACTAGATGGTCTCCATGGTCCCCTTCCAATCAACAAGTATTTATTTAATACCTCTTACATATCAGTCACTGTACTAGAAATATGCTATACAAAGACAACCAAAATACTTCCTATCCTAAGGGAGCTTATCTTCAAAGAACATACAACTACATATAGAAAATATACAAAACAGCAACAAGATAATCTTGGTGGAGAGGGCCGAAGGGATCAGGAAGGACTTCATGTGGAAGATGGAATCTGATCTGAAGCCTGAGAGAGACCAAGGATTCCAAAAGGAGGATGTGAGGAGAGAGTACATCACAGGAACAATGTACAAAGAAATGGAGAAGGGAGATGGGTTATCACGTGTGAGGAAGAAGATCATTCTGGCTGAACTATACAATGCACAGAGGAGAATGATGTTTAATAAGGCTGGAAAGTTGGGTAGGTTCAGGTTATGAAGAACTTCAAATGAAGAATATTTGGGAGATTACAGGAAACCATTAGAGTTTGAGTGGTGAACATGGTCAAACATGCAATTCAGTAATATCTCTATAGGTGGTGGATTACAGAAGGGACAAGCTCAGGGCAGGTAAATGAATTAGGACATTATTGCAACAGTTCCAATGAGAGGTGATGAGGGCTTGAACAGAATTGTATGAATATATACCAATGACATTTCCACCTTGAATTATATAAGATGTTTGACATCTGCATTGAGTAGGGGGCCTTTTCTATGAGTTATCAATCTCATCTATATTATGGAGCCCAACCAGAGTCATTATAAAATATTCTCACTTGCTCTCACCATGGATGCAGGTACATATCATTAATGTTCTCCAAGGCAAATAACAACTTCAGTAGGACTTTCACAGAAATCTATGTGGTCACATAGAGTTATTGCAAAGGGACATAAGCACACAGAGAGTTCAACCATTAACATATACGGGGTAATATATACATGTGTGTATATTACTGTGTTGGTAACCAAAAATGGGCTCCTTAGCACTTAGTTCAACAAGTGCCCTTGAATAGTTTGGCTTTTGTTCCCTTTGAGTAATTCATTGAGCCTTACTAGGTGCTAAGCCCCAGGCCCAAACCCCTATTAGGTGTAAAACCTTAGTGGGTATGGATTGGCAACTAAGGTGGGGCCCAAGGTGGGGCTAACTCCAGGGAGGGCCTAGTTTACATGTCTGGGAGAGCAGAGGCTTTTAGACCACGTGGGTTTAAGTCCGCCTCTTTGTGACAATTCTAGGTCACGTGGGTGAGTCGCACCCCTGACGCTGAAAAAGATATAAAAACCAGGGGTTGGCTGTCTGTTCTTTGGAGCTCCTCCTTATAGCAGTGGTGGCATGTGACTCTGGGCCAGCCCTTGTTCTGAGCTACCGGGCTGAACCTAGATGTTGGTAACTATGAATCTGTATTGGGTCTGTCTGTTGATGTTTGTACTTTGTTTGTAATTTGCTCTGAAGTTCAGGGTGCTGGATTTTTTCCCTGAACTAAGTGAATGATATTTGTGTGCCGAATTAAAGTAAGCTTGTCAAACCCCTTCACTTTGCTTTTCTTAGTTAAGCAGATCAAAAGAACCTGTGCTGTTGGCAGCTTTCTGGGTGCTGGCTGTGGGTGGATCTTATACCCCCACAGAAGCTGCTAGCCGGATTGTTGAAACAATTACATATGTAATACATGTGTAATATATATTACATATGTATGTATATTATATTTTTACACGCATATGTATGTATATTATCTAAACAATATATAGGGCTGTAGAGTGAGTCTCCTAGCATGTCAGATAGATTACTTAACTTCAACCCTGTGGAGGATTAACAGATGGACATGAAGAAGAATTTTTAATTAATTTGAAAATATTTTACCTATTTTCCCCAGTTAAAACTTATAGTGGTCAAATTTATTTTGAAAATCTAGAACATTCTCATTTCAATTATTTTCTTAATTTCATAAATGATTCAAACTTTTAGAAAATATTGTGCAAATATTTTTATGCCATATGAAATTCAAGTCTTACTTGTTTCTATTTTATATCTGCAAAATTCTCCTTTTGATCATTTGCTACAAAGAATAGAGATCCAGGCCTAGAGTCAAGAAGCGCTCAGCTCAAATCTGGCCTCAAAAACCTACTGGCTGGGTGACCCCTAGACATGTCCCTTAACCTCTATCTGCCTCAGTTTCCTACTCTGTAAAATGGGGATTATATTAGCACCTATCTCCTAGGGTTGTTATGAAGAGCAGATGACATAATAATTGTAAACCATATAGCACAGCACCTGGTACATAGTAAGTGCTACATAAATGTTAGCAATTATTATTTAGAGCAGGGTTTTTTAACCTTTTTTGCATGTCACAGACCCTTTTGGCAGTCTGATGAAGTCTATGGATTCCCTCTTACAGTAATATTTTTAAAGGCATAATATTAAATCCATGCAATTACAAAAGAAACAATTAAACTGAAGTAAGGTTACACATTTTTTTAAGTTCACAGACCCTGGGTCAAGCACCCCAATTTTCAAATGGCCACTTTGTTTTTTGCTATCACAACAGCTTAAAAATCAAATTTATTAGTCGTTTCATTCATGTCTGACTCCTCATGACCCCATTTATGATTTTCTTGGCAAAGTTATTGGAGTCCTTTGTCATTTCCTTCTCCAGCTCATTTTACAGATGAGGAAATTGAAGTAAACAGGGTTTGGTGACTTGGCCAGGGAGACAGGACTAGTAAGTGTCCGAGACCAGATTTGAACTCATGAGTCTTCCTGACTCCAGGCCCAGCATTCTATTCGCTGTACCACCTATCTGCAGGTATATAACCAACTAAATTATAGTCAGTTTCCACTAAAAACAACAGATGAAGCATTCAGAAAAATATGGGGTGACTTTTATGAATTCATGCAAAGTGAAGCAAGCAGAACCTGTAGAAGAATCTGCACAATGACTATCATGATGCAAATAAAGATGACATTGAAAGGCAAGTGAATTTGAATGAAATATATTGACCGATACCGATCCTGGAGAAAAGATGACGAAAGAAAGGAGCACAATGTTACCTTCAGTATTATGTAGAGCTGTTTGTTAGTCATTTTTAAACAAAAGTGCTACTGGTCTACAATGAAGGATCTCTTAGTGAATGATGTAACTGAGAAATGGATGTGGAATTTTTAAAAAAGCATCAACAAAACTTAGTTCAATACACAAAATAAAAGTAAATCTCACCATATTTTTTCTTCTTTTCTTCCTCCTACTTCTTTCTCCTTGTTGTCCTTCTCTATCTCTTTCTCCCCAGTTTCCTTTTAGGTAGTGTAGTTACTTGAAAAATAGTAAGGAATAGCAGATATCAGTATCTGTGCTTATTAGATGCCACATATTACACAAATACTACATACAAAGAACAATCCATTTCTGATGCAAAGTGGTTTCCAATGGTACATGTTTGAAATAGATCATAATCTGCTTTGACCTAGTTGACAGAGACATACCAATATCACAAAGCAAAATTAACTGCAACTAAATTTCCTAAACCTCCATTTGTATTGTCAGACGGCACTGTTTTCCAAGAACTTCTTGCAGAAATGACCATTTGCTTGGTAACTGACTTCTGGCAATTATGCTGTTTATTCTATTCAAGATCACTCCTTTCTATCCATATAGAGTATTCTTATCTGCCTGCTGTGTCTTCTAAATGTCCTCCTGATAGAACAATCCTAGAAACAATTATTGAGTGCCTACAACATACAAGGCATCATTTAATACAGCAAGAATGCACACAAATGCCCTGACTCTATATATCTTTTCTTCTCTCTGGGTCTCAGCTTTCTTTTTCTAAATGAGAAGGTTGTACTAAATTAAGGTTAATTAATGGATGGTCTGTGAAGTTTGTTTTATTTTTTAATTATTTTGATAATTATTTAAATATAATTGGTCTGCTTCACCCATTTTTTTTATTTTATGCATACAAAAACATAATTCTGAGAAGGGGTCCATAGGTTTCTTCAGACTTCCAAAAGGGCCCATGGTAGACCTGAGTATGACATGACTTTAAAAAGTAAAACTGTTCAAGAATAGCTAAAAGAGTAATAAGACTATACAAATTAGGTACAAGAGGAAGAACCAATACAGAAATATTAGATGAGGGTGGGGGGCTGTTAGTTCTGGAACCCTACTTTCATCAGGAACAGGTTTAAGAGGGGAAAATACACATACGCCTAGAAGAGTAGAAAAGACTTCTAAATTTAAAAAAAAAAAGATATAAAACTCTAAGGGGATAGAGAGGGGGAGGCGATAAAGGAGGGATCTTTATAGGGGAAGATGAAAGAATAAGTTAAAAGGTGGGTATAAAGGGGTGTTTAGATTTAGGGGAATGGGAGGATAAGGGAGGGATTGCTGGAGTGGTGGTAGGTTAAGTAATAGAAGGGCAAGATAGCAGGTAGAAGTAGAGGAGTTAGGAGAAATAGGAAAAAAAGATATGCACAAATATTAAAAACAAGATTGGGAGTAGAATCTCTTAGGGAAAGTGTATTTTTATACATGTATGTATATATATGTATATACATATGTACATATATATGTGTGTGTATGTGTGTATGTATATACAGTACATATCAATTGTGTTTGTCCTTCATTTTCAAAGAGGACCATGACATCAGGGAAGTGATGACATGACTTGCAGTTGACTCGGATTTGAGTGAGGGAGGGCTGTGCAAGGTCACCAGCCTCACTTTCTCCTCCAGAACCATCTGGATCCAGTGACCAGATATTCATCAGGATGACTAGAGATGACCCAGGATGCAATGGGAGTCCCTGGCCCTTTTAGGCTAATTCACGTACTCACTTAGAGTGAGGTAATTGCCATTCAGTGAATAGGCTTCTTTAAGAAGTGAGTCAAGGTTTGGCCCCTTGATTAGAAAAAGAAAAAAAGAAGAAAAAATCAAGCTAGGAGGAGAAGACCCTCAGGGTTGCTGTTCCAAAGAGGAACAGTTAGCATTGACATTCACTCTAAGGCAGGAGAGCCCAAAACACAGCCATTAAGTGGAGCTTGGGCAAGGACCTATTGTGGTCCAGTTGGGTAACTCAACTCGTTCTCTCTCTCTCCCTCTCCTTCTCTCCAAAGGAAGGTAAATTTTGGCTGCCTATTTAACTTGGGGTTTACTGGCTAGATTTCTTTCTCTTTCTTTCCTTCTTTCATTCTGTATTCCCTTCCTTCTTCCCTCCCTCCCTCTCTCCATCTGTCTCTGTCTCTGTCTCTGTCTCTGTCTCTCTCTCTCTCTCTCTCTCTCTCTCAAAATCTAAACCCAGTTCACTCTGAAGCTCATAAATTCACAGATTGGACCACAATAGGTCCTTGCCCAAGCTCCATTTAATGGCTGCATGTTGGGACCTCCTGCCTTAGAGTGAATGTCAATGCTAACTGTTTCTCTTTGGAACAGCAACCCTGAGGGTCTTCCCCTTCCACCTGATTTTTTCTTTTCTTTTTTTTCTAATTAAAGGGGCCATCCCTTAACTCACTTCTTAAAGAGGCCTATTCATTGAAAGGCGATTACCTCACTCTAAGTGAGTACATGAATAGGCCTTAACCTAAAAGGGCCAGGGTCTCCCATTGTATCCTGGGTCATCTCCAATCATCCTGATGAATATCTGGTCACTGGATCCAAATGGCTCTGGAGGAGAAAGTGAGGTCGGTGACCTTGCACGCCCTCCCTCACTCAAATCGAAGTCAACTGACAGTCATGTCATCATTTCCCTGATGTCATGTTCCTCTTTGAAAGTGAAGGACAAACATAATCTGTGAGTGGACCGAGCTGCCTGAAAGGGGACCCAGCTAGTTGGTTAACTCAGCTCATCTTCTCCCTCTCCCTGTCCCTCTCCTTCTCCTTGTCCTCTCTAAAGGAAGGCAGCCAGAAGCTGCCCACCTAACTTGGGGTTTACTAGCTAGATTTTTTTCTCTTCCTTTCTTTCTTTTTTTCTTTTTCTTTCTTTCTTTCTTTCTTTCTTTCTTTCTTTCTTTCTTTCTTTCTGTTTCTGTCTCTCTCTGTCTCTCTGTCTCTCTGTCTCTCTGTCTCTCTCTCTCTCTCTCTCTCTCCCTCTCTCTCTCTTTCACAAAACCTTAAACCCAGTATATATCGATACCTATATGTAATTATATCCATGCTCAATTGTAGCCATGCAGTGGTGGGTAGGGGAAAGGAAAGAGGAAAAAAACCAAAGTAAAAAAGTATATAGCACAAAACAAAAGAAAACCTACAAGGAAGCAAAGAAAAGATAGACAGCTTTCAACTTAATGCACATTATTTAATATACAGGCTTTCTTGAAATGATAAGTTATTGCTATATATTTTCAATCCTCTCCTACATTCTTCTGTGCACATGACATTTTTTCCTTTTCTTATTTTATATTTAAGCTTAATATTTAAGTTTATAATGTTTCTTTTTCTTTTCTTATTATGTATTTAAGTTATTGTATTTGTCTAAAATCAAAAAAAATTAAAAAAAAAAACAAAGGGGCCTATGATACTTAAAAGATTAAGAGCCCCCTAGACTAGATAATCTCTAAGGTAGGTCCCTTTCAACTCTAAGATTTAGAGCTGAAAGATGATATAGTACAATTACCTCTTTTTATAAATGAAAATACTGAGGGCCACAGAAGCTATGTCTTGCTCACACAGGAAGTAGGTGAGCAGAGTTCATACTCCAACTCCACCATTCTTTCCTTTGTATTATATTACCTCCAATCCTATGAAGCTACAATTCAATGTCCCTTTTCCCCATAGGTAATCAGAAATTCATTAAGCAGGAAAATAGTAAGGAGGATATGAGACAAAGAGTTCTGGTACTTTATCAGAATAGGCTGGTGATCCTGAATGCTCTCAGTGTTTTGAAAGACTGTGAGATGGATTGGACGTATATGTGGACAAGAGAGGGAAACCAGCTGGCTCTGAGCAATCCTTAGCTGATCTAAAAGCGCCTGGATTTTATAGCCTATAGTCATACTAGCCTTATATAAAACCCACGTCTCCCTCTTCACCTGATCTCTAGGGCCTAAAAATTGGGAGATAGGGGAACCCATCATTTGCGACAATAAGATTCTAAACACATATCATCTGTGCCAGTTGCTGATTGGTTCTGGGCCCAACAGACAAATTCATTTCAATGACATGGCTCACAGATGGTGGTGCATAACATGCCAGGTGGACACTATTGCAGGCACTAAGTCCGTGGGATTTGCCTTTCGGGAGTTTTTGAAAATAAGATATAATTGGGAATCTGCTTAGTGAGCGATGCCTTAAGCTCCCTACCCTTTCCTCAATTTGGTGACATTTGGGAAGGAACACGGGAAAATCATCTTTCCTTGACTAAAAGCCACAAATAGATACTTTTTTCTTCAAATTCTGATTGAATGAATAACCAGGCAGATTGAACAACTACAAGCAACAGTTTTCTTCCAGATCCATGAAAAGAGTGAGGTTTATAATAGAGAGCCTAGGGGACCTTTAGACCAGTGGTGGGATTTAGTCTGTTTGCACTGGTTCGGTAGAACTGGTAACTAGTTTTAGGTTTAGTTCCATGCACCCGGTTGTTAGCGGAGGCAGGGCCTGTGCACGCCTTGTCACCTGCAGGAGCTGTGCCTTGGTCAGTTATTAATTCATTTGAATCTCACCCCTGCTTTAGACGAACTCCCAGGGAAAGGTGCTCCTTCTTTCAGTGAAAGTTAGCACCTCCTCCATAGACAATTTTTAAAGAATTATCTAGAGTGGACCACCTGGAGATTCAGTGACTTGCCTAGATCACACAGTGTGTGTCAGAGGTTGTACAGTTTTCTTTCCACATCACAGGGGTTAGAGGTATGACACTCCCACAAACTGGAAAATCCACATAAAAATACTGCCCCCTTAGTACCAGAGAAGAAGTCTGAATTTTCTCTTTTTCTTTTGTGGGATGTTTACAGTACCTTATTATAAAATTTGGGTTGATATTACTTAATACAATGCATATTTTTTATGCATTTCTGAGTTTCTAAACTTTTTCTGTGTTGTCTGCTGGCCTCTGCATATAGTCTGTGGCTTCTGCAAAAATCCCCCAAAATTCACATTTAATTTTTTATGCCAACCCACAGTATATCAAAACTGCAATGGGGAAAGTCACAATATGGAAGGGATAACTATGCTTGAACACAGGGCTCCCCAGCAACCCAGGGCCATCTCTCTATCTACTACACAATCCTACCTCTTCAAACAACCTTAAGCTCTTCTTTTAAAACAGAAAACATTACGATGCGTTTTCCCCTTTATAACATGCAATCTGGTGATTTTCTTTAGAGAATACCTAACAAGCTTCTGTACATATTTCTCTTTTACAAACCTTTAACTTCCCTTTCATTCCTCATTCTCAGTTCCTTGCAATATGATATTCTCAGACACAAGCCTGCTAGAAAGTTTAGACATGGTAATTCAAGTGAAGGCTTCAGGGGACATCCCACTTGTATTATGCTTGGCTTAGAGAGAGCAATGTCTACTCCATTTAGCCCCCCCCTCTCAAAAAAAAGCACAATGACCCCTTCAGCTGGACACATCAGCAGCTGGTCAATAACTTAAACAGGGTCTTGCTTTACGCTTTCTCAATTATCCTGGGGATCGAATAGACAACATATAAAAATATGACAGGAAGATGATGGATTGTGGGTCATAAGTCTCATTTCTGGCATACAAATAAAACATCATGCTTGTGTGTTATGACAATCTGTTTAATGGACAGAAATTAGCAGATGTTGATGGCATTCTAGTGTGCAGGGCATACCAAAAAACACAGTGGAATGTAAAAGAAATTGTCTCTACGTATCTACATAATGAACCACAAGTAGCAAAAACATTGAAAAGACACTTTTGTTGTTGTCTGGACACAGGGTAAAGGCCCTACTTTGCCAAATAAGAGTTTCAGAAAAGGACTAAAAAGTGTGTGTCTTTTAGCTTAAAATAAGTAGAAATGCTTTTTCTTTCCTTTTTCCAAGTAATATTTCATAGTTGTCAAAATATTAGCAGACTCTTCTTAAAATAAAAATAAAAGAGATGCTAAGGTAGGGAAATGCATCAATGAAAAACAGAGGCTAGACGTCATTCTCTATTTTATTAATAGAAAACGCATGGTGATAGAAAACAGATACAGAAAGTCATGCTTAATTGGCACTTCCAAAGCCAGTTTTTGTGAAGCGTCTTTTGAAATTACTAGTAGTGAAGGAAATTTAGGAACTTTGTTATAGATACAGGGATTTCTTTTTTAGGCAGTTTTCAGCCTACTGTTCAAATAATGTTCAAGATACCTACTTTTAGAGAGAGAATTGAGTTGCATAATTAACTTAATTCTCCCGAAGTGAAAGCAAATATTTCCTGATGATGTGTAGGTCCATCTCAGAGCAATTCCAACATGCCAGGGCGAGAAGTAGGTGTGGCTAGCATGCTGCCTCCATAAAAGACATCTTTTTAGAGTAAAGGAGTACTGACACCTACTTTTCCCCTTTGTACTGTGTTCTCCCTCAAGGCCTCTGGGACGACTCCCCAACTTTGGTACCTCTGCCAGGAACTCTACTTCCCACCTTCTGCCTTGAATTTTAATTTGGCATTTGGACAAACTGTGATTTGATCCCATATGACCCATGGTTCATTCACTCATCTGAAGACCTGAATGTCCTGTCTTATGCCCAGAAGCTTCTTCCCTGTGGCCCCAATAGTTCTCTTTACCAAAATTTACCTCTTAGTTGGCCCTTTCTCTAAAAGGGTTCGATATCTGACAGGTAGACTTATTATTTAATTGAGTTTCTTCCACTCCTGGGCTTTTCATTTCCTTAACAGATACTCTATTTTCTTCTTAAAAGAAAGATTAATATCAATCAAGGAGAAAATCAGTTATTTGGCCACCTGCTCTTTTTAATTAGCTTCTTTTCTTGATCAAAAAGCCAAAGTATCTATAGCAGGTGCCTTCACTACAGGTTTAAAAGAAGGTCTGGTAACAGGGCCACTCATTCAGAACAATCCCAGTTTGGGCTAACAAACTAGGGAATGTTCAAACAAAGCAGTCAAACAGTCTACCTCTCCTCTCAGGCAAAGGAGAAGAGGTAGAAATCAGAGGATCATGTATGTAAGAAAGGGAAGGCAAATTTGAATCCAATCCCTTCATTTTACAGATGAAAACTGAGGCCCAAGAGGGTTAAGTTACTTGCCCAGAGTCACACAACTAGGTTTCTAATACAGATCTCCCAGCATTCTAGTCCTTCACTTTATCAACTAAGCCATTTCCCAGGAGAGGCAAATCCTCTGGGCATTTTTACAATCTCATTATTTAATCATGAGATTTAGACAGAACATAAAAGGGTATGCTCTTATTTGGGTTAGCAAATTGATGAGTTCTGAATGTAAAACATTCTTTTACATTGTTGCTGGATGCCAATTTGTAACTTACCAATCTTTAAAAACATAATTTTCCACTGATGCATTTAAAAGTAAATTTAGACACATTTAGTCTAACATTTAAATGAGTAAATTTATGCTCTTAATTATATGTACACAACGTATTTCTTATTTGCATGTTATGTACATATACAGATATCACAGATATGCACACATAGGTATATGTAATTATGATCAGATCTACATTAACTTTGAATTTTTTTTGATGGATAACTATATGCAAACCTCAGTGGAGTCCTAAGTTAAAGTTGTAGTTGGCACATCAAGGAAATGTCTTCCTTTCTGTAGTGGAGCTAGATTGTAATCAAGATTCAATCAACATTCCAACAAACATTTATTAAGCACCATATGTATACCAGGCACTGTGTTGTTCTCTAGTGATTCAAAAACATAAATGAAACTGTTTCTGCCTTTAAGAAGATTGGATTCTACCACTGGAAACAACACATAGACAGATAAGTAAAGGCACAATATATACAAACTCAATGCAAAGCAACTGGGGGAGGGGGTGTTGGACAAGGAACATTAATAACTTCTGAGATCAACAGACTCCTTCCATAGAAAGCAACACTTAAGCTGAGCCTTGAACAAGGCTAGGAATTCCAAAAGGAGGAAGTGAAAAAGGAAAACCTTCTAGGTGTGGGAACAGCTTAGGAGAAAGAACGGAACCAGGAAACGGAACAACATGTACAGGGAATGAGAGAAGAAAAAGAAGGGAATAAGTATTTATTAAGCACCAACTACGTGTGATACAGTGGCAGCTAGGTAGTGGAGTGGATAAAGCACTAGGCTTGGAGTGAAGAAGATCTGAGTTCAAATCCACCCTTGCACACTTACTAGCTGTATGACCCTGGGCAAGTCGCTTAAACCCTATTTGCCTCAGATCCTTATCTGTAAAATGGGGACACACTGGAGAAGGAAATGGCAAAACACTTTGATATCTTTGCCAAAAAAAAAAACCCATGGACAAGTCCGTGCCATCAAGAAGCCTCAGACATGACTGAACAACGTGATGCACTGTGTGCCCTAAATGCCTTAAACATACCACTCATTTGATCTTCACAATAGCCCTGCGAAGTAACTGCTGTTATGAGTCCCATCTCACAATTGAGGAAACTAAAGCAGGTGAAGGCTAAGTGACTTTCCTGGTGTCATAGCTAGGATGTTTCAGATCAAATTTGAACTCGGGTCTTCCTGACTTCCTTTGTCCTGGAATAGCAAGTACAACAGTTTCTTTATAACATGGGATATGTGTAGAGAAGTAACATAAAATCAATTTAAAAAGAGAGAATAGAGCTAGATAATGAAGGATTTTAAACATGAAACAGAAGAGTCTGTACTTTATCCTAGAGGCAATAGGGAGCCAGTATAGCTTCTTGAGGAGAGGAGTGATGTCAAACTGTGCTTTAGGAATATTAATTTGGCAGTTGCACAGAGAATTTAATGGAGAAGGAAGAGACTAGGGCAAGGGAGACCTGGGTTAAGAAAACTTAAAAGAAGTAAACAGAAGTCTGGGTCAGATTTGCAGGCAAAGGTATGGATTATAATGAAATTGCTACAGCAAACGGGAAACAAAATCAATAATGCAAGAGTCTGATGTCAAGAACAAAGGATATCAGAGTCCAGTTTCCCTGACTATGGCCGGAAGTGTCAAGAAATATACAAAAAGTCCTATGGGTCAGTGTCAAAGGTCAGAATAAGATAAGGAGGGAAAGCACCAGCACTGAGGGTAGTGGCTTAGAGCCTCAGAGCCCTGGCTCTTCCTGTAGGTCTCTTCCATTTAAATCTTATTTTCTGGTCATATTTCCTACTTATCGGAATTCTTACTGTCTGGGCATCACAGTGTTTCTCTGAGGTCCCCTTATAATCCACACGAAACATGGCACATTATTGTCCTAGAAGGAGTTAAGGAAATATTTTGTTGAAGTAATCAATAGGGGCAGCTAGGTGGTCTAGTAAGTAGAGCACCAGCCCTGGAGTCAGGAAGACCTGAGTTCAAATCCAACCTCAGACACTTGACACACTCACTAGCTGTGTGACCTTGGGCAAGTCACTTAACCCCAATTGCCCTGCCTTTTCCCCTCAAAAAAGAGAAGAAGTAATCAATACTTGGTTTCCCTTTTATCAGTAGTGGGCATTGGAGAATATCAAGGGATACTAGACTTGAAGTTAGGGAGTGCTGGGTTTGAATCTTGCCTTTGATCATTACTACATGTGTGAACATAGGCAAGTCTTCTGAAAAAAAAAAATAGGCAAAACTTCCCTAAGCCTAAGTTTCCCCATCTTCAAAATGGGTCTAATAACGTCTTTAGTAACTACTTGATAAGGTAATATGGGGATCAAATGAGATATTGAATGCATATAAGTTTTAAAGCACTATAAAATTATGAGTTATTATTACATAGCAGCAGAGTAGTCTCCTTCCATGCTCTCTAGCCTGGTTTAGTGAGAAGAGCATTCAATTTGGCATCAGAAAGCCCAAGTTCAAGTTCCGGCTCAAAGATCATTTCTAATCGTAGAATGTGGTTAGCTCCCGGATGCTAGATGCTGCCATTTCACATTGCCCTTGTATCCTCAGCGCTTGGTGCAGTGCTTTGCATATAATGGGCACTTAATAAAAGCATGTCAAGTTGAATTCATGTTTGATGACCATGTGATCTTGGGCAAGTCAACTTAATCTCATGTGTTCCACAAAGACAGGGTCTACTTCTTAGCTAAATTTCTATCCCAAAGTGGAAAAGTCACATATCATTTAATTTTTCATTTTTAAGGGGAGATTTGTGTAAAGCAATTTATAACTATATGTGTAGGGAGTTGGTAAATCTATTCAATTGAATAAATTGATAAGTTATTTATTAAGAAATTTATTTATTTATTTATAAGATTTCTTTGTTATAAAATAAATTCAATTCAATAAATAAGCATTTATTATACACCTACTATGTGCCAGGTCTTGAGCTAAGCACTGGGGACACAAATTAGGAAAAAAAGTCCCTGCCCTGAAGGAGCTTACAGTCTAAATGGGGAAGACAACATACAAAGGAAAGCTGCCAAGCACGGGAGGTCAGATGGAGAGAACACAGGAGGTACTCCGCCCTGAGGAGTTCTGACCAACGGATGCTGCACATGCAAAGTAGAGTGAGCAAAATAAATCTAATTATATTTAAGGTCAGCTTCTACAGCATGAATGTTTGGTAGTGCCAGAGTAAAGACCAAATAAAATTTCAAATTCTACTATTTCATGCAGAATCCTAGAAAAAGAAGGGATGTAGTACAGCGGAAGTATACCTGTCTTCCTATTTCTCTGCTTGTTCCTTCAATGTGTCTGCTTCTGACTCTTCATCCTTCTCCTGCCCCATGAATGTGGGTGCACAGCAATGTTGTTCCCTCTGTCCTCTTCATACTCTCTCCTTTGGTGATATAATTACCTCTTTGTTTTACTGTACAAAATAATTTTATTACACTTATCTTGTAAATTGGTGTGATGGCCAAGCTTTGGAACTGTGAAGTTCTTGGTTTTTGGTTTTGGTTTTTTTTTTGGTGTGGGGGGAGGACCTTTCCAGTTCATAGGACATTGTATGCTTCCATAAGCAAAGTAAGATTTAGTCTACATGATGGTTGTCCATGTTTTTTTGTTGTTATCAAATAATTAAGATGTCTTCCAGGCAAGTATCCACAGAGATGTACAGTATGTCCCCTGGGAAATTGTTGATGAAGTGTTGGGTTATGGGGACGAAGAAGAACACTGGTTAATTCCTCCTCTCCAAAAAAATTACCAGACTAGTGAAAGGCCTCATGTTAGGTGTTAATGACTTTTTTTCCATTTATTCCTCATCTAAAAGCAGACTGAGTTAGAGGTCTCTTTGCAGGTTCAATTTTGGAAATCAGGAATTTCCATGAAATTGATCTAATAGCTTTGGAATTAAGGCTAACTGGAACTAGAAAGCAACACTGCATGGGGAGATGGGGACAGGAAGTGAGGAAACAGATATTCCTGACTCCAAGGCCAGGGTTCTATCTAGTGTACCACCTTTTCTGTGTCATAGGATCCCTTTGGTGGTTTAGTAAAGCTTATAAGACCTCCTCAGAGTAATGTTTTTAAATACTTAGAATAAAATATATGATATTATAAAGGCAACCAATTATATTGAAATCAAACTACTGAAAAAGTAAATTCAAGGGGGCAGAGCCAAGATGGCAGACTGAAAACAGGGATTTCCTTGAGCTTTCCCCCAAATCCCTCCAAACACCTGTAAAAAATGACTCTAAACAAATTCTAGCGCTAAAGACCCATGAAATGAAAGAGTGAAACAAGGCTCCAGCCCAAGACAGCCTGCATGGTCACTGGGAAGGGTCTCTTATACCTTGCTGGGAGCAGAGCACAGACCAGCTTGGGATATGCCAGGACAGACCAGGCTGGAGCAGACCAGGAGGAGCAGGCATAGGGCCCTGAATTACTGAGCTGTGGCAGTTCCAGACTTCTCAACCCACAAACACCAAAGACAACTTAGCAGGTCAGTGGGAAAATTCTGTTGGACTTGTGTGAGAGAAGGGCGAGGTCAGGCTCGGCCTCAGCCCTGGGGCAGTGGAGGTGGTGACAACAAGAGCTGCTTCTGCAGCTCCAGGCCCCACAGACAGTGGGGGGAGTCAAGCGGCTGATCAGAGCAAGAGTGCAGGGATCTCTTTGCTGGCTCTGAAGCAGGCTTCTTTTGCTTTGCCCTTCTTGGATCTGGGTTGCAGTCCTGGTTGGTGGTCCTGGGGGGAGGAGGAGCACTCGTGTGGCAGAGCTTGTAGTAGCTGTGGAGAGGGAGTCCTCCTGAGAAAGTACAGAGAAGAGTGCTTGAGGTCATTCACAGACCAGAGCACAGGTCAGGAGAGGAGCAAACACCTCTCATTTGACCATACCACCTCAGAAAAACTGAAAATTTGCAGGTGCCTAGAAGTAGCTCTGAAAACAGCAGCACAAAACATCTGAAGCTGGGTACAGAACATTCTCCACTCTGGAAGCAGAGTTCTACCTTGGCAAAGAGCTAAAAAGTCAAGCAATTGTCTGGGAAAATAAGCAGACATCATAAAAAACCTCAGACTACAGAATCTTACTTTGGTGACAAAGAAGACCAAAATATACAGTCAGAAGAAAACAACAAAGTCAAAGAGCCTACATCAAAAGCCTCCAAGAAAAATATGAGTTGGGCTCAGGCCATAGAAGAGCTCAAAAAGGATTTGGAAAATCAAGTAAGAGACGTAGAGGAAAAATTGGGAAAAGAAATGAGAGGGATGCAAGAAAATCATGAAAAACGAGTCAACGGCTTGCTAAAGGAGACCCAAAAAATACTGAAGAAAATAACATCTTAAAAAATAGACTAACCCAAATGGCAAAAGAGCTCCAAAAGGCCAATGAGGAGAAGAATGCCTTGAAGAGAAGAACTGGGCAAATGGAAAAGGAGATCCAAAAGATCATTGAAGAAAATAATTCCTAAAAATCAGAAAGGAGCAAATGGAAGTAAATGTCTTTATGAGAAATCAAAAAAGTACAAAACAGAACCAAAAGAATGAAAAAATGGAAGACAATGTGAAATATCTTATTGGAAAAACCACTGACCTGGAAAATAGATCAAGGAGAGATAATTTTAAAATTGTTTGACTACCTGAAAGCCATGATCAAAAAAAAAAGACCTTAGAGATCATCTTTCAAGAAATTATCATGGAAAATTGTCCTGATATTCTAGAACCAAAGAGTAAAATAGAAATTGAAAGAATCCACCAATCACCTCCTGCAAGGGATCCCAAAAGGAAAACTCCTGGGAATATTGTCCCAGGTCAAGGAGAAAATATTGCAAGCAGCCAGAAAGAAACAATTTGAATATTGTGGAAACACGATCAGGATAACACAAGATCTAGCAGCTTCTACATTAAGGGATCAAAGGGCTTGGAATATAATATTCCAGAGGTCAAAGGAGCTAGGATTAAAACCAAGAATCACCTACCCAGAAAAACTGAGTATAATACTTCTGGGCAAAAAAAAAAATGGATTTTCAATGAAATAGAGGACTTTCAAGTATTCTTGATGAAAAAACCAGAGCTGAATAGAAAATTTGACTTTCAAATAGAAGAATCAAGAGAAGCATGAAAAGGCAAACAGGGAAGAGAAATCATAAGGGACTTACTAAAGTCAAACTGTTTACATTTCTACATGGAAAGATGGTATTTGTAACTCATGAGACCTTTCTCAGTATTAGGGTAGTTGAAGGGAATACATATATACATATATATACATATAGATGCATATAGACAGAGGGCACAGGGTGGATTGAACATGAAGGGATGATATCTGAAAAAATAAAATTAAGGGGTCAGAGAGGAATATATTGAGAGAAGAAGAAAGGGAGAGATAGAATGGGGTAAGTTATCTCACATGAAAGAGGCAAGAAAAATGGAAGGGAAGAGGGGGTAGGTGAAAGGGAATGAGTGAACCTTACTCTCATCGGATTTGGAGTAAGGATGGAATAACAGACACATGCAGTTAGGTATCTTACCCAACAGGAAAGGAGGGGGCAGGAAAGGGATTGGGGGAGTAGGTAGAAGACAGGGCAGATTAGGCGAAGGGGTACTTAAAAGCAAACACTTTTGAAAAGGGACAGGGTCAAAGGAGAAAATTGAATAAATGGGGGATGAGATAGGATGGAGGGAAATACAGTTAGTCTTTCACAACATGACTATTATGGAAGTGTTTTGCATAATGATACATGTATAACCTATATTGAATTGCTTGCCTTATCAAGGAGGGTGGGTGGGGAGGGAAGAAGGGAGAGAATTTGGAACTCAAAGTCCTACAACCAATGTTAAAAATTGGTTTTCCATGCAACTGGGAAATAAGATATACAGGCAATGGGGTATAGAAATCTATCTGGTGATACAAAAAAGTAAGGGGAAAAGGGATAAGGCAGGGCAGATTGGGGTGATAGAAGGGAGGGCAGACTTGGGAAAGAGGCAATCAGAATACACCCCATCTTGGGGTCGGGGCGGGGGGTAGAGATGGGGAAAAAATTTGTGACTCAAAATCTTGTGGAAATGAATGTTCAAAACTAAAAATAAATTGATTAATATTTTAAAAGAATCTCTAAAAAAAAAGTTTAAAATTTATAAAAAGAAAAGAAAAAGTAAATTCACGGGACCCAGGTTAAGAATATCTAATATAGAGGAATAAGTGAATTTGTAATCAGAAAATTTGAGTTCAAATATCAACTCTGTTCCTTTCTGCGTCACTACATATATTTCACTTCTCTGATCCTTAGTGTCTTCATCTATAAAATGAAAGCCATATAATATATCTCTAAGCTTCAGGGTCCTTACCTGCAAAATGCTAGGGTTGGACCAGCTAACCTTTAAGTACTTTACTAACTCTAACATTCTGTGATTCTGTGACAGAATCAGTCTTTTCCTGAATTATGAAACTCCCCAGTATGATCTCAGATTTTCTCTCCCCTGTGCCTCCCATGGGGAGCCCCCCAAAGTTAATAACACAGCTCTCCATTACCACTGAGCCACGGCTTGGACTGGGTTTCCATGGCTTATCCAGAAAGATGAAAAACTGAACACCTTAGCCTCTAGTATTCCATAACTACAGAGGACACAGAAACTAGTGTTCCTCTGGTCTGGTATAGCACCTGAGCCTCAGTCCTGAGGCTTCATTTTAACCTCCAGTACTACCTGGAATGAAGATGGGCTAATTATTCAGCAGGGCAAGAAAATCAATCATTTTTCTTCTTGAAATCACACTGATGCAAAGTCACAGGCTGGCTAGGAGAAATACCCCTGTCAATGGCACAATTCCTTGTTCCCTCATCCCCACCCACTTTAGCCTTACCCCTCTAGAGTCCCTCTTCTACTCTGCCCACCCCTTCCATTGTACTCTCTGGAACCCTGTTCTACTGATTTAAAAAAACATAAAACAAACAACAATAATAAAAAACTCTTTAATTCCTGTTTTCAACTTTCCATCTTCTTGTGTTCACAGAAACCTGGCTTCTTCAGGTTCTAGCTACACCTTCTACAGGATGCCTTTCCTCATCCTCCTTAAAGCTAGTAGTGCCTTCCCTCTAGGATGATTGCCAATTTATCCTGTACCAAAGTTGCTTGCATGTTATATCCCCTGTTAGAGAATAAGCTCTTTGATAACAGGGACTGTTTTGTTTTGACTTTCTTTGTATCTCCTGTGCTTAGCATAGTGGCTAACATATAATAAGCACTTTATAAATTCTTCTTGATTTGACTTGATGGTGTGACCTCTGATGATACATCTCTGTATTGACATCTTCAGTGCTGTTTCCCCAGTTGCAATTCTTTACTTGGAACATGCTAGGCCTGCTCGCACCCACTGTGTGCCCTTTCTCTTGCCCTCTCAACTTTATTTTTTGGAGATTGCTCTGTTCTGTGACTCACTACCATACATCATTGCCAGAAGAACACTTTCATTAAAAAGTATTTGCTTGTTTGTTTTTCAGGGAGAAAATTAAGGTCACTAAAATCACTGTTCAGTTTCCCAAAGGTAAGGCAGCCTTATCTCCTTTTCTAGTTCAACTCTGGTGCCATTTGCAGCATTTGTCCAAGATACATGTACTGATGTTCCTCCAACTATGTATTTTAATCTAAACAAAAGACAAGTCTTAAATCACTTGATTTTGCCCATGTGAATTAAACTCATGAGATATTATATGTCTCATTTAAGAGATTTTATGATGTTTGGGAATTAGGCACAGAATGGGTTGGTAAGATCAGGAGCACAGATTACAGTTGGGGAGAGTGGACACATGTGAAGACCAATCGTAAAGGGTACTAGGCAGCCATGAGATAACATCAGGATACTGGATACCTACGATAGAGGGCTTTAAGGAAAAAGACAGAGAAGAACTGTAAGAAAAGGTAGTCATGAAGCCAAATCTCACCTATCCTGGATAGGAAATTAAGAGACTTGGGTTTCATACTGTACTTTGCCATTAACTTGCTGTACAATCTTGGGCAAGTCACTTACTTGCTCTTTGCCTCAGTTTTCACACCTATAAAATGAAGCAGTGAGAGTAGAATGCCCCTAAGGTTCTTTTAGGTACTTAAATTCTATATTTCTATTTCCCAACTCTGCTTAGAGCTAGCCGTCTATGGTGTTATTTCAGGAATAGCTTTTTAAAGTATCATTTATCCGCAGTTTAAATGTAATAAAATTTATCTTAAATGTTTTCACTTAATCCATAATTTTAATGAAACAATCAAAATCCAATTTCCAACTTAAAAAAAAAAACTTTGTTACCTTTCTATAGAAGTTTTCATGGTCTATCTTTGATCATATCTCCACTTAGTTCCATCTACTACTGGTCTATATAAGCCCATTTACTATGTTATGTGAAAAAAGTTCAAACTCATAAACAATAGAAAATACTTCTTTTGTTGTTGTTGTTAAATAAACCATATTAGTCTTTAATGAAATCTTTTCCACTCATAGCAATTTCCAGAGTAGCAAGAATGCTAGGAGTTTGTATGCATTTCAGTGTGATAAGCTTTACAATGGATGTTGTTCATTAGCAAGTTGTTTATTCTCAGCCATGTAAAAGAACAAAACTAATCTTGCTCTTTTGTCAGAGCTTGCATTTGGAACAGATACATAATGATGAGCATTTACAGACATGGTTAGATAGCCTACTGATACTCTGATTCACAGTTTGAGATTTTCAAACAATCTAAAGTTTTCTATGGCATTTTTAAAGTGATAATAGATGAGGGATATGGGATATATAAGATAATTTCATGGTTATTCATAATGCTAAACAAAAAAAATCTATAAACTCTCATATGCATGTAATTTTTGCCCTAGATTTTCACTTCTTTATTTTGAATCCTTATTATAGGAGCCAGACCCAATGACATATCCTATGCACTGTCTCGCAGTTGACAATACATTGTCATCAAAATCAACCTTGTAAAAAAAGAGATGATTAAACATCTTACTTTACAAGTGATACATAATGTCACATACCTATTACCAAGAAGGCCTATTTTCTATGACCAAAGAGAATAACCTGATTTGAACTAGAAGAACTGAATAGAATTGTTAAACAATCCTTTGCATTTTAAGCAACATTTAATTAGAAACCCACTTTAACCACCAAAATGATAAAAATCCAAGAGATTAAAATTTGAGTGTCAATTATCATAAAATTCATCATTGTAATTCTTATTAAAACTCAGTGTTTAGATAGGTAATGATTTTATAATATGGCAATTTGCATAAGGAGCCCTGAGATGGCTTATTATTTCGATTCTACACAATTACAATTCCAACTCCATACATCAGAGCTCTTAGCAATGTAAAATCACTGCGCTAATTAATAAGCCATTTACTGACTGCAGCTAGTTATGGTGGTCCTGCAGCTGACCTTACGGAAGATGAGCCATCTCTGAAGTGCCTGTGTGTAACTACACACATAATGATGTGCCAGGAGGGAATCATTAAAAATAATTTACACAAGCCTTCATTTACAAGATCTTTTGATAGCATGCTTCCCCGGTGTTTAGTTCCACAGTGCAACCCCTACCATTTGGAAAGTGCCAAGCAGGAGAGTGAAGGAGGATACCTAAGTGGTTAATTAAGAGCCATTCGGACGCCACGAGAGCCTCCTGAAAAATCCCTCTGATGTCTGCTGTGTCAAATGTCTCTCACAGGCAAAGCCACAAGAGGTAGCAGCCAGAGAGGGCTAATTATGGGGGACTAGGAGCAGCTGAGAATGGTCTGTCATTGAGCCCTTGCTGTGAGCACCCAAGCTCGGGATGGAGAAAAGCAACCTTTTGTGTTACTGGACTTGAGAGAAAGAGCAGAAATAAGAAATGACAATAATGCTGAGAGACTGAACCACTCACAGAAGTATGTATTCATCAAAACATTTGATCAATACAAGTTGCATCTCATCACCTTTTCCTCTTCTGGACTTTTAATAAAGATTTAAATTTATTTCAAGAATTTTAGCGTGAGTGCCCCTTTAAGACCTCTGATTTTAATAACTATTTTTAAATATATATTCACAACAATGAAAATACATTTCCATGGGCAGAAACACATGACATCCACTCCTAAAACATTACTTTACAGCCAAGTTAAAAAAAAAAACAACCCTGCAAAGCCTCTAACTTATGCAAGCTATATGATGAATAATATTTACAATAATCTGGTAGAACTGTCACAGTGCAACATTGTGCTGTAGACAAAAAAGGAGCACACTCATGAAATTGACTTAGGCGATGATTTTTAAAGGGGGAAATGCTCAGACTAGTCAATCCTACCATAAAAAGCCACAGAAATTGATTTTTAAAAATGTATGAAGCTACTAAAAAAAAGGATCAATTAGGGCTAAGATAAAGGAGACAGGCTTCCTCACAGTGATTGGTGATTGGAAATGATAGTAGAATATCTTATATTACATAAAGAAGTGAAACTTTTTTCTAAAATAAGAGTCAACAAGCTGGCATATCCTTATGTTAATAGGTTTGTCCCCGTACCTGCTAGAAAAGTATCCTATTATTCATCTCTAACAGATATGTACAGAAATGAAATGGCTTTCTATTTGATACACACTGAATTTGTAGCAGTAATGTTTGTTAGACCATAACATTAATAATTTAATGTTGAATATTTAACAAACATTTATTAAACAACCACTACGTGCAAAACATTGTGCTTTATGCCAGGGAATAGAAGATGAAAAATTTCAGTCCTTTCCTTCAAGGAGCTTATAGTCTAATATGGGAGACATGTCATAAAAATGATGAATAATGATGTGAAATAGAATGTAGTAAGAGATAAGGGGAAATTGATGAAAATCTAAGTAGAGAAAAGGAACTTTTATTGTGAAGGAATCAAAGAATACCTCATGGAGGAGGTATTCCTTTTGCATGGAACTGGACCTTTAAGGAAGTGGACTATTTGAAGAGGCAGTAATAAGTACAGGGTGCACTGCAGGCATGATGGACTGCTAAAGTGTATGCCCAGGATAAGACAGATGGCCCAGAAGGAAGTAGTATGAATGAAGGTTGAAAAGCCAGATTGAGTCAATCAAACTTTACAAAAACCAACCTAAGGAGATTATATTCTATGCTGCAAGCAACAGGGAGTCACTGAAGGTTTTTGAGTAGGGGAATGATTTGATAATAATCCTCCATCTTGGTCATCATTAGCCATGCCTAATGAATTACCTTTTCAGAAACAATATATGGGTTACCTCTGGAGTTTTGCTCTCTGTGAACCTTCTAAAAGAGGAAATCATATTTCATTCAATTTGTGTGGATATATTCTTATGCATGCATATACACATACTATGTGCATATATAGGCATACTCTTTATCCTGTTTAATATTCAGATCAACAAACATGCTAGGTGCTGGGAAAATACAAAGTCTAAAAAGACATAGGACCCAACTGCATGGAGATTACAGTCAATCAAGTTGAGATTACATATACAATAATAACTCTAATTCAAAGTACATCTGGGCACGAGAAGTCAGACAATCCTTTTACATATGCATGTGTACACATATGTTTAATATATATGTGTACATACATATGCATATATATCATGCTTCATTTTTAGACTGTTTCTTTGTCTTGAAAAATTAGGACAAATCTACTATGATTAACGGTCATAGAGTTTGGGCAAAGATGATCTCAGAGACTTAACTGTGGAAAACTCCTTATAACTCTTGTCTCTTAGCTCTACTCTGGCTCCTTATTCTAATGGAAAGGTGATCTAAATAGAAAGTATTCTATGAATCTGTGCAGTAACTGCCAAGACAAAAGGAAGACAAAAAATAAGCTATAATTAATGTCAGATTACTAATTCAGTGAAGCTTCACACCTAAGATGTATGTAGTGTTATACCTTCCTGGATGCCTAAACAGAAGCCAGAATGCATTCCTTCAATTAATTATTCAATTCACTCCTTGAGGTAATTATAATAGTCATAAGTCTACCTGAGGAAATAATGAACTTCTTCATGTTACAATCTTATCTTGTACAGAGCTGAAACTAGGGAAGACCAAACAAGGCTTTTTCCCAAACTGCCAAAATTTAGAGATCACTGACAGAACTTATACTTTATTCACCAGCATACAGATGACTGAATTTAGCATAGAATTAGCAAAATAATCCATTAAAATAGGAAGTTGGCAGAAGATCCTTGCTTTCTCCACCTAGCTTCTGTACCCCACTTGAGATTGTCTATCATGGTAGAGTGGCCCGCTGTTTTTTGGATTCTCTGTCTCTACCTGTACAAACTTAATTTTTTTCCTAAAAATAGATTTGAAAGTACTTTTCATGTGACTTGCCCCATTCATGTTTTGTGAAGATTGCCCTGGGCACAAAATTTGCTGGCTATAGTTCCAAATTATTGTCCTTAGTGCATAGTGAAATATGTGGTTTGGGCAGGGAAAGGTTGGAAGGGTTTAAAGAAAAAATACAGCTACTTTCAATTCTACATAGTTATACTCCATGTATGTCCAGGGTAAGCGCTTGGAGAGGGAGAGGTGGTGCTGAAGTTACTTAAAATGAATGATAACCAGGTATTGTCACCTTCAAGTCAAGCAAGTAAAATGAAGCTACTATTAAGTGGTCTTGATGAGGAGTGATATTTAAAACAAGCTAAGAAGGCAAATAAAAATCGCAGGTTGTGTTAATGCAGAAAGAATCCAACAACTGATTTTTGGTTGCAGTTCAGTCAACTAATTTAAATTTGGATAATTCCCAAACCAGTAAAAAAAAAAAACAAATAAACAACCCTTAAGCTATAAATCTTCTAAGAAAGAATGTTCATCTTTTTTTCCCCCTTAATGACATGCTGATCAGCTTCAACACACAAACAACAAATTCAAGATTAAGTGAGTCTTGGCGCTCAACTGCTGCACTTACATAAATGCATTTGCTGCTTAAAAGTGATTTAAAATTTTATACTGGTGGCACAAATATCTAAGTATATGTAAAAGCAAAATTTCCATTTCAATTCTTCAAGTATATTGAAATATATGCAGTTATTTTTAGGTTAGCACCAAGTAGGCTTGTGACCAGATCACAATTACTTTGAAGAAGAAATGCTTCTTTTTAAATAGCCACTATAACCACCCAGCAGATTGATCACTGTGAGTCTTTTAAGTTCTAAAGGATGACATAAATTTTTTTCCTACTATGTTGCACAAATTTCATTTTTTACCATCTGACAATAAATTTTGGACAACTTTTGGAAACTGAGGCTATTTTTAAGTTGTAAAGTGTGGAAATTTTTCTTCAAATAAATCCATAATAACTTTTGTTTTGTTTTTTGTAAATTCTCTCCTGTCCTTTATCTGAGAAATACAGTATCCTCATTTCTCACTACCTTATTTTCTGTGTCATATGAGAATTATATTAATAAAGTAGTAAAAAGATTTCTTTGGATAAATTACATTTCTATGTTGCCTCATTATAGATAAAAAGATCTGAGAAAAGAAAAAAAAATGATCAGTCATTACACACAAACTACCCCATGACCTTACCTATGACCATATGATACATTCCTTCAGTTCTCACTTTAAAAGCTAGTGGAGCTAAAAGTCACCTAATTTCAGTTCCTAAC
Organism: Trichosurus vulpecula; assembly: GCF_011100635.1. NCBI lineage: Eukaryota > Metazoa > Chordata > Mammalia > Diprotodontia > Phalangeridae > Trichosurus > Trichosurus vulpecula. Next base: position 354,923,815 of record NC_050573.1, read on the forward strand.
CCAATTAATTCCTATACCCACTTCCCAGAATTGTACATATTTTTAACTCAGAAGACCTCATTTTATTATAATTGCTGATATTTATATAATGCTTTACATAGCACAGGATCCCACTGAGTCCTCACAGCAACCCTGGGAGTTGGTGGAAAAACTATTATCATCCCCATTTTACATCTTAAAAAACTGAGGACCGGGTTATTTCTTCAACTTGCTTAAGATTCCAGAGCTAACAAGGAACCAAGTTGAAAATATTCTGCCGCCCAGGCTAGCATGTTTTCCACGGCACTTCAGCTGTCTTAAATTATAAAGCTGTCCCCTCTATATGTTGCCAAGACTTCATCAATAAGGTCAGTTCTTTGAATGGTACTTAAAACAAGTGGAGCAGGACAGAACGGGGAAACAAAAGTTGCTTAGATTAATGAAAATCACATCGGCGCATCAGTCCAGTGGTTAATAGCTCTAATCTGACCCTTCTGTTTCATTGTCAGTCCTAAGGACCACCTGAATAGTGCTTAAGGCTGCAGCATATACTGTACTCTAGGAGTGCAGACAGACTTCCAAACTTGCAATTATGTAGGAGCTGCTGAGATTATACTATGATATTAACTATTATTAAGTGATTTTTGTGTGAATGAGACTAGCGTGCCTTCCCACGTCTCACTGAAAAGAATCTGCGAACAGGGACGTTTAAAGGTAATTTGATAAATACCTATACTTGTTGGAGTATTTGTCTGACAGACAGAGCTGCATATGTAACCTTCCCTAAGCCACCAATGTGGCTAAAAACTCAACACTCTGTTTTCCAAATGACAAGTACAAGCATGTCACACAAAACCACACTGTTAATCTGTAGAAGGGAGGCGACTCCTGTCTGCTTTGCTTAAAAAAAAAAAGCTCAGTTTCCTTAAAATAATAAACAGAAGTTCCTGTACTTGAGAATCCTTGTCACTAACATTGTGTCTAAGCTTTTTATCCTTTGTTCTTCAATTTAACCATGACAAGATATTGGCAAGAGAAAAAGCTGTATCCCTGAGAAGGCAAAAGAAAGAGAATGAAATTCAGTGCAGCAGAGGGCACTGTCCATAGGCCACGGCGGCGATGGCACTGCAAAAAGAGATGTCCAAGGGTCGCTGGCTGATGGAGCAGCATATTCAGGGCATTAAGTGTCTTCATCTATTGTCTGCGGTGACTAAAGTTATTTCTGAAATCCATTGTTACAGTAAGCCCTGGGTGAGTTTCAGCAAGAGAAGGGTGAGCTCACATGGTGACCCGGGTTATCACGTTAAAGATTAAAACACAAAATTTTTTAAAAGGCTCTTTTTGGCCCCCATTCCTCCCCCACCACCTTTTCTCCAAATGAGTTATGAGACAGTAAATAAAAGTTGTACCTTATGGGAAGTATGATGAAATCTACAGCATCCGAGCAGCAACAGCATCATGTGGCAAGATAGGGGGAAAATCCAGGGGCAGTGTAAATGCTTTTAAGCATTTTGTGTAGATTGTAGTTTTTGAAAGGGAAAGAACATTCACTTATATGGATTTATTCCTGCGCTATGGGGCTCTGAATTTATGTTTCCAATAACTGAAAAATAATTATTGGTTTCTGAGGAACAGAGTTCCTAATTGCAAGGATTTGATAAATGACAAAGACATTGTTAGAAATATTTAAGAGAGTCTTATCTGTAATCAGCTCTATAGATGTCTTTCATTTATAAGCCATTATTCTGAAATTTTGGCAAGAGAAAAATAATATCATTTAAACTAATAATTAATAAATATCAATAATTAAGCATGTGTATTAAAAGCCTGATATTTTCATGAATTTTACCACAATGAAGTGAGTTTAATTTAACTGTCAAGCAGCCATTTTTTTATTTTCTTTTCCTCTACTTTTTATAATTAGTATTCAATCCAGGCTCTTTTAATGAGATGAAAATTAAAGTTTCCACATTTAATACCATGTTTTCATGCTTGCCACGCTTCAGGAGTTTCAGTGAATAAACACTGGTATCAATGGACTGCCAGAAAGTGCTTCCTTAAAAAGGGCCATGAAATTTGTTTAAAAAGCTACTGTGCTGTCTATCATTAAAAATGGGGAAATAGCAGGACGGAAGTGTGGAAGAACAATCCGCTTCATGATCCCATCTTATTCTAAAGCAAAAACAAAATGATTTATCGATGATAGCTGTCCAGAATAAAATGGACATGTGTCTATTTCCAGGAATGTGCATCTTTCTACCAAAATTATTTTCATTTGTAATTTTAGCTGGTACAAAAGTTCTAACTCAAAATGGTCAATTATACCTTTAAAACTGGCTATTCTTAACTGTAAGTACAAGAAAAGTGATGTTTCTATTTTAATATTAAAAAGTTGTATTGTGGTGGCCTACTCTTGTTTTTAACTGGATTTAGTGAAATTGAGAAATTTGAGAAAACCTATTTCACATCTCCCCAACTTGTGGCTAGAAAGTAATGGCATTCATATAGTAACCATTTTATCAAATAAAAATCACTTTTTAAAAAGGAATGTTGGTGACTAGAAACCATATTTCTTTCAATTACACAATAATTGAATCGGTATATTTAATTTACCAAGATAAAATTGAAAGAATATCTTTGCCAACTTGAAATAAAAACATGTTGTTGTTGTTTTTTAAACTTGACTATGAAGAGTTTTAAAGGCTACCAGAGTGGGTTAGTCATCAGTAAAAATGGTCTGAACGCACCAAATCTTTTTAGCAAAAAAACAAATTTTAACCACAGCATATAGTTGAAAAAATGTTTTCTGAGCTGAGTGTAAATGTTCTTTCATTGAGGTTTGTACAATTTGTCTGAAGAATGGTACAACTATTTAGACCCAGGCTTTCAAAGGACTATCAGAGAACTTTTTACTTCCATTATACCCTTTGCTTACTGGCATGAAAAAAAAATCAATAAATGTTTATAGTGGACAGAGAAAAGAAAATGAAAAATAAAGTAAATTATTAAATTATTTCCTCATTTGATTTAAATATTTCACTGATAGACAAAATAATGACACCGTGTTTTCACAGGGAAGAGTCAATGAGTAAAGTGAATTTGCGCACAACTTAAACATTTTTAATTCAGAAAAAACACATGAAAATATTACCTATCATACATTTTAGAAATTATGAATACTACATATTCAGATCTCATAATAATGATCTTTAGCAGTGAGTGTATTCTAGGTAAATTATGTCAATGAGAAATTGAAGAACAAACTTATTTACTAACTCCCCTCATCCCCATCAATAGATTATCATTAGATTTTGAAAGAATATTTGGGAAGGGGAGAGAAGGAAAATTCTGTTTGTCTAAGGCACATATAAATAATATCTCTACTGAATTATGTTTTAGACAGTGTCAAAAGATATTCAGATATTAATTAAAAGATGTAAGTAATAGCAATAACTGTGTCAGCTAAAGAAATGAGACTGCTTTGCAGTTTAAAGCTTCAGAAAAAATAGGTAATTTTAAGAATGTGACACTATCATATATACTGCATAGTTTTTAGTTGGAAGAACACAAGAAAGTCAATTCCTCTATCATACAATTAGTGGGTCCACAATTGTGAATGAAAATCAAACATCATCAAATAGTAAATGAAAACAATAAATTAAATTGTCAGTCCTCTTATAAATGGCTTTTGACACATTTAAAATATTTACTTTTATAGTAATAAGTAGTACTCAAATCAGATTCTTAAATTATTTCAGAGGAAAATTTTTATAGTCCTCATTTTGAGATACAAGTAGAACTGACACTCAACTACATCAGCACAATAACAAAACCATTAGTCAATTCAATCAAAGATCAGTTAAATCAGTGGGAAAAAAATCAGCCCAACCAGTTATGTGTCATCAAAGAAACGGAATCACCTATTGGTTCATTTTTTTCAACTAGTTATGGTGGTATTCTATGAACACATCCAAAGTAAAGTGGTGAACTGACCATTGCCACTCATTTATTTTTTTTCTTCATTCATTCAAAAAATAAGTTTTGTACACCTGTATTGTCTATAGGCACTGGGAAGAATCCACAGTTTTACAGGAAATGGCCTTGTCTATAAAGGAAATTAAGGGCTGGTAAAGGAAATAAGACACATACCCAATTATCTACCAAGACAATGTGCAAGACACGTCACTTATGAGCTGTGTAATCAGTGCTTTAGGAATAAAGAAGACCCTAAGTTGATGTGACAAAAGGGATAACATTTGAGTTGGGCATTGGATTGGCATAGGATTTCAATCAAGAGAGATTTGTGGGAAAGGCTTTCCAGGAAGAGGGGACACCATGAGCAAAGCTATGTAGACATAAAACATAATGTATTATTATCAGAAAATAAATGAAGATTAATGTAGATTAGTTCGAATAGAAGACATACTGGAGAGTAGTAGAAACCTAAGGTAAAAAGATGAGTTGGAATTACACTGAAGATGGTCTTATGTCTCAGCCTAAGATTAGTATGCAATTTTCCCCTCAGTAAGTAAGAGCAAGAAGAAGATGCCAGAGCTCCATGCACCATGAAGTATGGAGGAGGGAGAATTCTAAAACCCCTCTGCTGCCATTCCAGTTTCTTTCTTGGTAACTCATGTAAAGCCATAAAAATGCAGGATCATAAATTAATAACTAGAAGGGTGTTGGGAGACTACCTAGTGCAACCCTGTCATGTGACAAGATGAGGATACTAATGCCCAGAAAAGTTATAATTGCTCAAATTCTCATGGATAGTAGATTATAGAACTGGACGCTAAATACAGATTCTCTGACTCCGAATTCAATGTCTTTTCTGTAATACTCAAATACCGTGAGCTGGGAAGCGACATGTTCTAGATACATTCTAACCAAGAAAAAAAATGTTCTTCCTAAGACATATTTTGTTTCCAGTTATCCAGATATTTCCACAATTATTTCATTATAGCTATGAAAATTTATCCCAATAAGGAACAATGGTTCAGTTGAACATTAAAATAGATAAAATGTTCCAACATGTTTGAAACAATGGAGTTGGAAAATTTGTTTTGTTTTATGTGTATCTGACAGGGTGTAAAGAATAGAAAGAAGGCTTCAAAAAGTCAGGAGGAACTTTGTTCTAGCTCTGTGACCCTGGGCAAGAATACTTAATCTCTCACTGGAGAGGTATGCCATTTGTTTCTCCAGCTCATTTTATAGATGAGGAAACTGAGGCAAACAACATTAGAGGTAACTCTCTAAGGCTCTAATGGGCTGACCTCTAGTGCTAGAAGTAGTGTCTTCATTTGAGAGTTCCCTACACCAATTAAATCACAAGCCTAGTCCCTATCTATCCCTTTCTTTATGAACAATTATCTGACATACAGAAAATTTTTCTCGAGGTCAGAGGAGAGGACCTTTAATTCCATCATGTAAAGATCTCTTTGGGCAGCCAGGTGGCACAGTGGATAGAACACTGGACTTGGAATTAGGAAGACTCATCTCTATGAATTCAAATTTGGCCTCAGACACTTCCTAGCTGTGTGACCCTGGGCAAGTCATTGAACCCTGTTTACCTCAGTTTCCTCATCTGTAAGGTGAGCTGGAGAAGGAAATGGCAAACCACTGCAGTACCTTTGCCAAGAAAACCCCAAATAGGGTCACAATTAGATATGACTGAAACAATCGCGGGAAAAAAAAAACTAAAATAAATAAATAAAAGATCTCTTCATGAGGAACTCCCTCTACCAACTCAAGTCAGCACATTCTCTGCAAATTTATATCTCGGTTTGGAATCATACAGCCAATATTTGTTAGATATAGGACTTGAACCTGGATCTTCCTAACTATGAGGCCAGCTCTTTACTCACTTTGCCATGCTTCTTCTCATTACATATATATGTGTGTATGTATATATATATATATATATATATACATACATACACACATATATGTACATATATATGTATATATACATATAATGTCTGACTCTTCATGACCCCTATTTGGGCGACACCTAGGAAGCGTCTGAGGCCAAATTTGAGCTCAGTTCTTTCTGACTCCAGTCCCAAGACTCTATATCCACTGCACCAACCTATGTATATATGCAGAGAATAGAGATTCATTTAAAAAAAACACCACCTAGCATTTATATAGCTCTTTAAGGATTTAAAAGTGCATTATGTCATCTAATTTAAGCCTCATAATATGTCTGTGTTGTGGGTACTGTTACTATCCCCATTTTACAGATGAGGAAACTGAGGCTGAGTGAGGTTTAATATGCACGGGGATACACTACTAGCAAATGGGTGAAGCAGGACTTGAAATCTGCCCTTCATGAATCAAAGTCTAGCAGCCTACCCACTTCTCCATGTTGCCTCTTAGTTGGACAAATAGATACATGATAGATTAGATAGATAGACAGATAGACACACATATCATACACAATACCCACGCATCTCTAATGATTTCCTCATTGTATGAATTTTCTTGATGGAAGAAGATCACACTATCATAATCACTTAGTAAATATATCTTAGTGATTGACCAAAGAAGTTAAGTGACTTTCTCATGGTCAGTAAGCTAATACCACAGGCAAGATCTGAACTCAGGACTTCCTAAATTGAGATCCAACATGCTAAAAGTTACACTAGGCTTAACTTTTAAAATAAAACTAATTGTTAAATGAAACAGAACCCGATTTACTATGAAATGAATATAGATGTCCTCTGGGTCAAATAATTTCTCTGATAATTGAACAGCTACATACTGCAATCACCTGATACACCTGGTTAGTCTACATAGCAGGTATTATTGTATTCATCATTGGTGAAGCAGTGTACTACAGGTAAAAGTGCAACAATTTTGGAGTCAGGAGACCTGGGTAAAATCCTTACTACCTATGTGATGCTGGGAAATCCATTTTAACTGTCTTCAGTTTCAGTTTCCTGATCTATAAAGTGAAAGGGTTCTGGGTAGAAATCCTCTAGTATCCTCTAATATCACTCACTGATATATTAAGAGACTCTAGTGTGCTCACAATAACAAACAATAGCTTTGAAAATAAAGTACTATTCCCACCAAGTTCTCTAGCCCAAAGGATAGTCCACATAAAAATATGACAAGAGAAGAATCAAATTAGGAAGATGACAGATATTTTAACAACAGCAAAATAAGGAATTATAAATAAGAACTCTTTGAAAGCAGTGACTATGTCATTCTTCTACATCTCCCATGGGGTCATGCCCATATTCTATATTGCTTTTAAAATATATTTAACTGCATATTTTAAAAAAAAATTAATGAAAGTTTACAAAGTATGCCTGTTAACATTCAGGACAGTTTATTTCAGCAACAGGTACAGAGGAAAAGGATTATAATTCTTTAAACAGAAATTCAACATAGTTTTGAAAAATCTGTAGAAATTTCCCTTGGGATATGACCTATGCAGCAGTCACGAAGAGCAAAATTCTGGAGGAATGACTTACTTAATTTTGTCACAGCAAATGGCTTCATGGAGCCTCATCACACACTTTATCATCCACCTAGTCTAAAAACTCCTAATCAATGATGTCTTTCAACCTCAATTTTTCCCCCAAAAAGGACCTTTAGCAAGCTTCATATCTCCTCCAAGTTCAATGTTAGATGTATTTTAAAGCAGGCAAGATGGTATATTAGAAAAGAATAACTTAGTGACTTCTATGATACATCTAAATATGGATTAATAATCACACAAGACTGCATATCCCACCATGGAATCTCTTCTAAATGGTATGATTAATGCCATAATGGAAATAGAAATTCCAATAAGGTCCTATATTTCTTTAAACCAAAATACAATTTTAGTTCATTTTTTACCCTGATTTTGTATTGTTTTGCTTAGGAACCAGACTGCTGTGCTGAGAAAGTGGAGTACCCTTTAGTTTCTAGCTCCCTCAGAGGAGGCATTTTTCTTACTACAGAAGGATTTTTCAGCCTTCTTCCCTCCACTCTGCAACCACTATATAGCCAGGGATGATTAGAAGAAAAATGATTGTGCCAGAACATCAAACATTGCAAGGATGTGGACCAAGCTCTACTCCCCATGTAATATTTGAGACTTGAACAGGTATGTACAGTTATGGGGCTCAGAGATAGAGAACCAGGCCTGGAGTCAAGAAGACTTGAGTTCAAAACCAGCCTCAGACACTTTCTAGTAGTGTGAACCTGGCAGTAAAATGGGGTAATAAATAATAGGATCTACCTCCCAGGGTTATTGCAAGGATCAGATAAGTATTGTAAAGTATTTACCACAGTGCCCGGCACATAGTAAGTACTATATAAATGTTAGCTATTATATTATTATTAAACAAAAAGAATACATATGGCAAAGTTTCTAGAAATTGAAGCAAAATTTAAAATGCAAAAAATGGAGGACAATAGCCTGTATGGAAATGGTATCGTCGCCTCTCATGACATTATTGGGCATGTTCATAGTCACTATTCTGTAAAATTGGGGCGGGGGGGAGAGGAGAAAATGCCGTATATCTGCTACTTGCACTTTGATTCTGACATTAAATACCCTGAACAACCTGGTGTCAGGGAGAGATCACTAGACTAAACATCAGGAGACCTGAGTTCTTGGGCCCTACACAGAATTAGTTTTGTTCCAAACAAATCTTCATTCCCTCCTAAGTACATTGAGAAGCTTGGACTAGATGTCTTATAAGATGCCTATTAGGTCTTAATTTCTAATTCTATGATTATCTTTATACATGCATCTTTTCCATTATGAATTGAAATTACAAAAAGAGATTTCCATAATTCATTTCATTTTGAAGAGATTTAATCTTAGAATTGTGGCAAATACTTAGATTTTCAGTTCTGCAGACAGGCTCCTAGCCTTACTAGACTGCATAGGA
>NC_050573.1:354937687-354981002 GCF_011100635.1 Trichosurus vulpecula
CAATTCGCCCACATGGAGTACTTGTAATATCCCTCCTAGAATAAATTTTTAACCATTTGGTAATTAGCTTAGCCATACCTGTGACAACTACTAAATTGTAAAACAGCAGAATGCTATCTTAATTATCCTTTCTAAAGAGACCTAACAATAATTTGCTTAATCTCAATGAGACATGAAATAATGCAGGTAATTAAGTAAAGAAAGATTCCCACATGAATATGCTATTTGACAATAATATAGGAAGTGGGTGATGCCTTTGAAATTGAAAGCCAGACCCTATGCATCGTCAGACACGTAAAAATAAAATCATCCTACTGCACTCATAATAGGTGCTCTCTATGTGCACGTGTGGATTATTAGGACCATCGAGGTGACACAAATTATCAGCACTTTAAGATGAACCTATGGATTGTGCGATGAAGCTATTTTTGCTTCCCGATGATGTATCTGGTTTTCTCTGATTTAGCAATGAAACCTGGTAAAGATCTTATATTTTATCGCTAAAAGTAACAACGAGCTCCTTTTAGTATTCCGTGTATGGACAAGAAATCTATCTAGCTAAGTTATTCCATGTATAAAAGGCTGCCTGGACATTTTTCATCCTTACCAAGGTTGTTTCTGGTCATTTTTTTGTTGTTGTTATTGTCTTGCCAAATGAAGACTAATGAAAATTTGTTCTTATTAGGGAAAAGTTCTAAAAACATCAATACAGTCTTTAGTTTTGCACATTCAATTCACCACATCCGATGGGATTAATGCAAAAATAATATTTACTTTGCCGTAGCCATTGAAATTTAGACTGTGTGGGATGCATGATAAAAAGGACTGCAAATCTGAAAATTAAATATTACATATTACCTATGGTAATATATTAAGTGTGATTGACTTAAGAGATGGCAATGAATATGTGACAGAAATTTTATCCATCCCAAATGCTCATCTCTTCAGTTTTCTCTCCCTTATTCATTTTTATTGTGAGCAGTAACAGATGAAAAATACAACTGTTTGCTAATAGGACTCACATCTTATTATTGGTGCGGATTTTCCGTTTTCCTGAACTCGCCATGATTACTTTTTTAGAAGCTTTCACTTTTCCCCAGCTGATGCTTGTCTTGTTAGGCAGCACTAATGACACTTCAGTCATTGTGGCTTTCAAGCCGAGCCCTTCCAGAGTGAACAGAGAGTTGACATTTCCTGACATTTTCCCAACTAATTACAGGACAAATAATTAAGCATGTTCTCGTATGTAACAAATGAAGGCAAAAGCCGTCTGTCAGCAATGGTGATTGATGACACTCTGGGAGACTTTATCTGATGGGTCCTGCCATGCGGTAGAGGGGAAGCAAATTTATTAGAATGAACAATGCAAATTCTGAGTCATCTCATCCAGTTATGCGCCAAAGCAATATCCATGTCAAGGTGAATGTGACAATGAAAGCAAAATATTTGCATTTTGTGGAGCAGGTTGAAGGGGAAATCAGAGCGAGAAGATGACAGGCCTAATTATTTTGGCTCATACAGGCTAGGACAGCTGTTTCTGGTGTCCTGAACAAGGCTGTCACACAGGTAACTAAATAGGTCTGCATATAAGTCTGTATCCAACACTGTACTGAGATGTCTACCACTAATGACCAACGCTAATGTTACTGCCATCCCTGAAAAACAGTAAATGTGTCACTGTGCACCTTCTGCATGGCAGTCAACATTTCGCTACATAATTACTTGTTAGTGAATTAATTCCTATCTGTCAGTATCTATGCCAGTGTCATTTTTAGACCATTACAAAATTATGCCATCACCATAGCAACTGCAAGCACAGTTAAAAGGCAAAACAGTTCAGATACCCAAGAAAAGTGCCTAGTTAGGCAGAAGACTAATCATGGAAAATTCAAATTGTGATGTTGCTGTCTCCTGTCCTAATTTTCTTTATCCTGATTAGTTGTTTGATCAATGATCATTAAACAATAATTTAAGGTTTCCAATTTCGATTTATGATTTCTATTTCATATAATTAAAACCCCAGCCCACAAATGTGGCTTACTCAAAGAAATAATAAAATAATACTGTCAATTCAATTAATTGGAAGCTTGAAAGTGACATGCCCAAAGCTGAATGCTAATATCAGAGCCAATATGCAAATAAGGGGAAAAAAGTGGTAGAATCTGGATGTTATTTTCCCCTTATTTCTTTGACTTTATAAACACCGATATGCTTACAAAGTCTATATTCCACTTCATTCCTGCTTTCTCCCACTTCTCTTTATGCATATCCCATTTGCCCCCTAAGAACTGCTAGGCTGTGTCTTTCAGTTTCATTCTCATTTAGCATTTTGAGATGCCATCACATTAGTCAAATCACTCCTTCCTTTATTCAAATCAAGACACTACAGGTTTCAAATACACTATGCATTATGAACAATTTGAAACCTTTTGGACCCCGAATGCCTCCAGTGAAATATGGAAGAAGAAAAAGAAAAAAAAGAGATGTTGAGTGAAGAGAAAACTCTTGTTTCCAACAAGCAGGCAGAAAATGGAAAAGATCCTGCAGGTAGAAGATCTGTGATCATTGATTTTTCTCTCTTAATTAATTAAAATGTTACTGAGATGGGGATGGACGACTCCAGTAAGCTACCAACATAAATTCATCATGTTGGTCTGTAAAACATGGTCACTTTTGTTAAGTGCAAATGTTTTACTGGTGAATTTCAAATGATGTATGACAATCACATCAAGTCAAGATAGCAATGTAAGCCAAGCTACCATAGAACTCATGAAAAGATAAATGTAATGAAAGGGTAAGGAACTTGGAAAATGTAGGCATGTTATGAAGGTTTTTTTTAAAGCAATAGCATCATTTGGTAGATTGATACTCCCCACCCACCCACCCTTTCTGTAAAGTCTTAGGCTGTTCCCTCTGGTTTTGGAGGTCAAAAAATCTGGGTTGGGATTTAAGTTCCACTGCTTCCTCACCTGTGTGGCCATGGGCAAAACATTTAACCTCTTTATGCCTCTGTCTCATCAACTTTAAAATGAGGCAGATGGACTCAATGCTCTCAACAGTCTCTCTAGCTCTAAATCTATAAACATGTTTAATGAGATAAAGGAAATAAACAAGTTCAGTCAATCAGACAATAAGCATTTATGAAGTACTACTCTGTGCCAAAAATTGTGTTAAATGCTGGGGAGACAAAGAAAGGCCAAAGCATGGTCTCTACCCTCAAAGAATTCACATTCTAACAGGGTGGTGGGGGAGAATATGGGAGGGATGAACAACCTGCAAATAGCTATGCACAAATGTGATAAATTCAGTGTAAATGAAAGATAACCTCAAGTCTCCAGCAAAAAGTGGGATTTAAGCAGAGCCTTGAAGAGAGTTATGGAAGTAAAGAGGAGGGAGAGAATTCCAGGCACAGGGGATGATAGCCCAGACAAATGCAGGCAGGAAATGGGAGTGTCACAGATGAGACCAGTGCAGCTGAATCATAGAGTGCATGAAGAGAGTAATTATAAGAAGACTGGAAAGATAGGAAGGAGTCAGGTTAAGAAGGGCTTTAAATGCCAAATAAAGGATTTTACATTTGATTCTAGCAGTAATAGGGAGCAAGTGGAATTGGAATAGGGAGAGTGACATATTCACTCACCCTTAGATTTTAGGAAAACCGCTTTAAATTTGGCAGCTAAGTAGAGGATGGATTGGAGAGACTCCAATCAGAGAGAAATTATAAGGCTCTTAGAAAAGTCCAGGCAACAAGTAATGATGGCCCTTACTAGGTAGTTACTGCATAAATAGAAAAAACGGAGATATATCGGAGAGACATGTCGTGTAGGTTAGAACAACAAGAATTGATAACAGGTCAGATATGTGAAGTGAGAGCAAGTGAAGAACTGAGAATGGCACTGAATTTACAAGCCTGGGTGACTAGAAAGCTGTTGGTAAATTCTCGTGAATGTGCATTAAATAGATCTTTAAAAATTTGGCAGTCTGCAGATACTTTAAATGAGAAAAAAAATGATGGGAAATGACTACTTTTCCAGGGGTTCAAAAGACAAAATTTGGTAATAATACAGATAAATCTTTTAGAATAGTATTTTATTATTATTATTATTATTGAATATAAACTCATATTAAACCAGCATAAAGCATGTAGCTTTTGGTGCCTGATGGACAGATTGAAGAGCAGAACTTTTGATACCGGTCCAAGAAACTTGAACACTAGACAGATGAACGAAGAAGAAGAAGAAGAAGACGAAGACGAAGAAGCAGACCAAGAAGACGAAGAAGAAGAAGAAGAAGAAGCAGCTTATACAGCTCAATAAATATATCCTCTATAAATAGAGTGCTGGCTCTAAAAATAAACCTGTTGACTGGCTTCATACTGAGTAAAAAAAGCTCATTTTTAATTTTCTCTGTATCACTGTGATATGCTGAGGTCATACTGTCCATCTCCAATCTACTCACATCAGTACAATAGTCTTCCTCTGCCCTTCACTACCTGTATCCATTTCATGCCAATCATTCAAACTGCCTCAGGAATTTTTAACCAAGTGGAAGATTAACTCTAATGTTCTTCTAAAAGGCATACTAGTGTCAGCAAAATGGTGGGAAGATTTAATTTCTGTTCTTTTTAACAAGGTTAAGAGAGTTGTGTTCTTAGTTAAAGCTGACCACAAAAATGGGTAGAAATCAATAGTTTCTCACTAATGCTACAGGAGCTAAGTGCTTTCCTGCTCTGCCTTCTAAAATTGCAGATATAAAGGTAACAGAAGCATAATCATTGGTTTTAAAATATTTTTAAAGTTGTATATATACTTGTTTCTTAGGAATCCTTTCCCTCCTCCTAATGTGCACATTTCAAAGACCCAAAGGCTCTTGTGAATGTGTGGTGGCAAAGGCTAGGACCTGGAAGAACTGAACATAAATCTGGTTTGTGCTTCACCCCATAAGGACTAGTCCCAAGCCAATCATCACTGGGCAGAAATTCCTGTTCTTTGTCAAACACATGAGACTTTGGCATCGAACAAAAAAAGTTTACATATCCATCATCTGGTTGAGAAACTGTTTTTTAGTCATGTAAATAATGCAATGTCTTGATAGAGATTGTATACAAATTTGATACAAGGAACCAATGAGATGGTTTCTGTCTAATGATCCTAGTCAAGCTAATTAATGTATTCTGCTACATTACATTTTAAGAAGTGACCATTGTGTAATACACTTTGAAATATGCACAAGCTAATGGGATAAGATACAAAAATTATTATGCTGACAGTAAATCATATTACATTCCTAATAAGCATTAACTAGATAACTAGGTCAAAGCAGTATTATCTTAATTGATTTTTCAAAAGAAACCTGACAGAAAAATGTCAATGCTCGAATATTTCTTCATGCATCATTAAAACAAGATTGGCTTTTAACAAAAGAAGAATCCTTCACAGAATTGATTCTTGCTTCGGGCTGCCTGCAAGTAAGTGTATTACATAAAAATCTATACAGGATATTAAAACAACACCACTCTGCAAGACAGTTACAATTAAAAGCTGACACCCCCCAATGTGTCTACCACAGTGACTTGCCAACATATGTATTAAAGTCTTCGTGACCAATATAACCAATGTGTGAAAACTATTCAGATCTACAGTTTGACAGGAAGGGAGCTGATTATGGGGATTTCTAATTAAATCAGTGCATTAATCACTTATCTATTTCATAACTGCACAGTTATTAAACAAACACACAAGAATACAGGAACACATTACCTTGGAGCTATAAACCAAATCATGAGATATAATGTGGGGAACATTGTATTACAAATAATAGGCATGTCCCCACCATACTGAGATTTCAGTAGGGAAGACAGATGGTAAAAGGTTTAGACTAACTCTTCTTTACTGTTTAAGCAAAAGGATGACAATGGTTACCATCGAAAAACATAGATTTACAGATAACTGACCTATTTAAATGTGAAAATAAGTAAACACTGGCCTGTTTATTTTAAACTCTTTATTCTAATTTCCCTGGCCTCTTTTGAGACTCCTCAAATTCCACATTCTTCAAGAGGTCTTTCCTGATCCTTCCAGCACCTTCCCCTCTCAGACTGCTTTCCATTTACTCCATATCTTATTTATTCCTATTTATTGATATGGTTCTTCCCTCATTGGATAATAAGTTCCTTGAGGGCAAGGACTGTTTTTATGCTTCTTTGCATGCCTAGGTTAAAGAACAGTGCCAGACATGAGTAAGCACTTAACAAATTAATGTTGACTAACTGACAATTGGTTTATTTGTTTCCCCCCTTGGAAGAAAATTTTCTCAGAATTTACCTTCTACTTCTATCAATCTCTAACCCTGACTTATGGTATCACCTCAGGCAAATATCTTTATCTTCATTTTTTCCCCTCAATCTGTAAAGGGAATATAAGTAGTTGCATTTGTCTGCAGTGTGTGTGTGTGTGTGTGTGTGTGTGTGTGTGTGTGTGTGTGTCTTGAAAAACACCTTTCCACTGTATATCAGAATGCAAAGTACGTTGATCCCTAATTGGTGATCTAAACTGGAGCATAACCAAATGGTGGCAATCAGCATGGCATCCCCAGAATCAGTTAGTTGTTTTGTCTTTTCACTGTGACTAAGCTAAAAATACTTTAGAGTGTGTGTGTGTATGTGTGTGTGTGTGTGTGTGTTTTCAATCACTTTCTGAAGAAACCTCAGGTAAGTCCAGGAGAGGGAGTCTTCTGTACTGAAAATGCTACAGCTTTCAGATGAACAGGGGCTCTCAGCAGAGCTAAGAGGCCTAGAACATTTACAATTTTCGAGGCCCTTTGGCTATGATTTCTTTAAAGTGATGATACATGAAAACAAAATAAGATACCTGGCCAACAAAAGGGAGAATACAGTGTTTGCATTCATCTATCAATGAACCTGCAATTTCATTAATGTAGATATTCCCTCCAGTGAGGCAGATTGCAACTCAACCATCTTGTGCCCCTCTTATCCACACCTTCTTGTGTGGAACTCCTTCGCAGATTCACCCAGTATACTGGAGGCCTTCTTCTAGCTCTCTTGAGGTTGCATGGATGACGGTCATACACAAGCTGTCCAACTGTTATGAATTGTCCTTACTACATGACTAAACTACTTCTTGAACAGATATGCATTTGCACATATGAAATAAATACATATGCATACATATATTTGAAATTTAAAAAATAGCATTCTTTGCAAGTGCTCTGCTCATTGGTGGTTGGGAAAGGGAGGCAAAAGCCAACTTTTAGACAGTATCAGTTACCATTAAGCATGATGGAACTATTCAAATCCTCTATGTCCCTTGGAGAGGGATAATTCCTTACTTGCTTAAATTTGAGTAATTCTTTGAGTTTGATAACACTTCTTGCTATTCCTTTAATTGGTCCTTTAGATTATCAGTCGATCTATTATGGTAAGAATTTGTAACTCATGTTTCTAAAAGTAATAAAGTTATAGCCCTTCATAAATGATTGTTGAGTGTTTAGGTAACAGCTGATACTTTATGAAAGTAATGAATTTTTCCAATAAAGTACATCTTTTAATGAATGTATATAAAAGCCTATGAACTTATTGTTTCATTAGAACAAATGGTATTTTATTTATTCCTCCCTCTCCATTCCCAATCACTGTTTTGTTGTGGTGGAAGGCTCAATGAAATCATGCAGGGTAACCCAAGATGGACAGGTCATTATGGAGAGTTCTGACAAAAGATGATCTGCTGGAGAAGGAAATGGCAAACCACTCCAGTATCCTTAGCAAGAAAACCCTATGGACAGTACTAAAATGATAAAAGAGATAGCATCAGAAGATGAGCCCCTCAGGTCCAAAAATGTTCAATATGCTACTGGGGAAGAATGGAGGACAATTACCTGTAGCTCTAGTACTAATGAAGCAGCTGGGCCACAACCAAAATGAAGCTCAGTAGCAGATACATCTGGCGACAAAAGGAAAGTCTGATGCTGTAAAAATCAGTACCGCACAGGAACCTTGAATGTAAGATCTATGAACCAAGGTAAGCTGGATGCGATCAAACAGGAGATGGAAATATTAAACATCAGTATCTTGGGTGTCAGTGAACTTTAATGGATGGAAATGGGTGAATACTATTCAGGTGATCACTACCTTTACTACTGTGGGCAAGAATTACTTAAAAGAAATGAAGTCACCCTCATAGTCAATAAAAGGGTGAGAAAAGCAGTACTGGGGTATAATCTCAAAAGTGACAAAATGATATTTGTTTAAATCCAAAACCAACCATTCAATATCACAGTAATACAAGTCCATGTAAAAGTTTCTCAGTTCTATGAAGACTTACAACATCTAGAAATAACAGCAAAAACGATGTCTCATTCATCATATGGGAATGGAATGCTAAAGCAGGAAATCAAAAGTTAGTTGGAATAGCAGGCAAGTTTGGCCTTGGAGTACAAAATGAAGCGAGTCAGAGACATAGAGTTTTGACAAGGTAACTCACTGGTAATAACAAACGTTCTTTCTCAACAACCCAAAAGGTGACTCTACACATGGATATCACCACGTGGTCCATACAGAAATCAGACTGATTATGTACTTTGAAGAAGTTCCATACAGTTAAGACAAGACCTAGAGCTGACTATGGCTCAGATCATGAGTTTCTTATTACAAAATTCAGACTTAAATTGAAGAAAATAAGGAAAACCATCAGACCATATGGGCATGACCTAAATATGAATATGAAATGGAGGCAATAAATTATATAAAGGATTAGATCTATTAGATAGAGTACTTGAAGAACTATGAATAGAGCTTCTCAATATTATATAGGAGACAGCAAAAGAAAAAAAAACATTCCCAAGAAAAAGAAGAGTAAGAAAGCAAAATGACTGTCTGATGAGGCTTTAAAAATAGTTGAGGAAATAAGGCAAGTGAAACATAAAAGAAAAAGAGAAAGATATAAAAACAAACTGAGTGCAGAATTTCAGAGAATAGCAAGGAAAGATAAGAAGGTTTTCTTAAAAGAGCAATACAAAGAAATAAAAGACAACAATAGAAAGGGAAAGACAAGAGATCACTTCAAGAAAATTAGAAATAAAAAAAAGAAAAAGAAAAAAAGAAAAAAAATTGGAAATATCAAGGGAACATTTCATGCAAAAACAGGCCTGATAAAAAACAAAAATGGTAGAGACTTAACAGAAGCAGAAAAGATTAAGAAGACATGGCAAGAATATACAGAAGAAAAAAGAATATACAGCAGAACTATATAAGAAAGATCTTAACATTATCAATAACCAGGATAATGTGGTTCCTGATCTAGAGCCAGACGTTCTAAAGAATGAAGTCAAATGGGCATTAGGCACCATCACTAACAATAAGGTTAGTGTACTGAAGATGATGGAATTCTAGCTGAACTATTTAAAATACTAAGAGTTGGAGTTGTTAAAGTGCTGCACTCATTATGCCAGCAAATTTGGAAAACTCAACAGTGTCCACTGGGTTGGAAAAGATCAGTCTATGTCACAATCCTAAAGAAGGGCAATGCCAAGGAATGTTCCTCCATAACACACTCAATGAATAGCCATGTAGCTTCTGCTTAAGGCCACCAGTAACAAGATAACAGCTGCCTTTAAGAATATATTCCCCTAGAGAATAGCTTTTCCTTCCATGAAACTTAAATTTGCCTTCTTGAAACTTCCACCAATTTCTCTCTAATTCTACAATGTGGAGCCAGAAATCAGATGGATCTGGTCCATTTTCCATTTGGTGGCCCTTTACGTATTTGAAGGTGCCTATCATGCCCCCCAATCTCATTTGCTAATAATTTGCTAATAACCCTTGTTCCTTCAAATGACCAATGAATTGCCAAATATTTATTAAGTACCTACTATGTGCCAGACAATGGGGATACAAAGACCAAAAAGAAAAAAAGAAAGAAACAATTTCTGCCCTTAAAGAGCTTACATTTTATGAAAAGAAATTGTACACAAGCAATTATAAACAAAATATATACAAAATAAATATGAGGTAATTTTGAGAGGAAGATTCTTTAACAACTGTGTATATGAGGAAAGACTTTGTGTAAAAGATGGTACTTGAAATGAATTTGAAGGAAACACGTTCTATAAGGCAGAGAATTTCCTAGATTGGGATAACAGTGTGAACATCTGAAGGTCAGGAATTTGGACTTTTTTTCAGCTTCTTTGGGCCAGCAGTAGGAAGGCAACGATAAACTAGACGACAAAGAAAAACAGCTTGGAGGGGATTTTGAAAAGACAGGCAGAAAAGTTAAGCCACACCCAAGAGGAATACCTTGAGGACTCCAATAAAAAGATGCCCAGGAGCTGGGAATTACCTCCTTTGCCAAATGTTCTAACCCTGAGCCCACTTTCCCATGGATTCTGTATGTACTTGTAAGAGAATATGTAAGATTTTGAGTGGGGGAGCAGGAATGATTTGTACCAAACGCTCTTGCTACACCACCTTAGTAACTGCCCCTAACAAAAGCTAATTAAGCCTGACTAATTCCATTGATTACTGAAGGGGAAGAACATGGACAGGAGATGGTGAACTACATCATAAGAAAGCCACTCTTAACTTCCTTGTGTTACCCATAGAAATCTGAACAAAGAGGTAGAAGCTATTCTCTGGGGATGCTACCTGCCCAGCAAATGGAGTGTGTATGCTGCAAAAAATAACTAAAAAAGGTGTTTGTTGTTGTTGTTATTGCTTTTTTCGTTTAGTTTTGTTTTCTATTTGTTTGCTTTGCTTTATTCTTGTTTTTAGTATAAGATAGAGAACCATAATATTTTACATATGGCTCTACTTATATATTCATATTAAACATATTTTCACATTAGTCATGATGTAAAGAATTAGAACTAATGGGAGTAACCATGAGAAAGAAGAAACAAAACAAAACAACAAAAGGAGAGCAAATAGTATGCTGCCATCTGCATTCAGACTCCAAAGTTCTTTCTCTGGATGTTGATGGCATATTTTTTATCATGAGTCTTTTGGAATTATCTTAGATCCTTGCATTGCTAAGAAGAGCAAAGTCAAGTCAGTTGTTGCACATGGCTGTTACTGTATACAGAAACTGGAGTCTTTGGATTTATCAAATAGTAGATTACTATAGTTATTGACTATTATATCTTGTGTACCAAACCTAGTCCACTGATCCATCACTCAGTTTCTTAGCCAGTATGAAGTTGTTTTGATTATTGATGCTTTATAATACAAATTAATATCTGGTACAACTAGGATACCTTTCTTTTCATTTCTTTTCATTAATTTCCTTGATATTCTGGACCTTTTGTTTTTCCAGATGAATTTTGTTATTGTTATTTCTAGCTCTATAAAATAGTTTTTGGTAATTTGATTGGTATGGCACTGAATAAATAATTTAATTTAGGTAGAATTGTCATTTTTATTATATTCACTCAGCCTCCCTATGACCAACTAATATTTTTCCAATTATTTAGATCTAACTTTATTTGGTTTTGACAGGTAGACTCCCAAATATTTTATAATGTGTACAGTAACTTTAAAGGGAATTTCTCTTTCTGTCTCTTGCTGTTGGGCTTTGTTAGTAATATACAGGAATACCAATGACTTATGCTTGTTTATCTTATATTCTGCAACTTTGCTAAATTTATTATTCAAGTAATTTTTACTTGATTCTCTAGGATTCTCTAAGTATATCATCATAGCATCTGCAAAGAGTGAAAACTTTATTTCTTCTTTGCCCATTCTTATTCCTTCAATTTCTTTTTCTTCTCTTATTGCCAAAGTTAACATTTCTAGTACAATATTGAATAATAACAGTGGTGATAATGGCCATCCTTGTTTCACCCCCAATCTTATTGGAAATGCTTCTAGCTTATTCCCATTACATATGATGTTTGCTGACATTATTAGATAGATATTCCATATCACTTTAAGGAAGACTCCACTTATTCCTATGCTCACTAGTGTTTTTAATAGGTATTGGAGTATTTTATCAGAAGCTTTTTCTGCATCTATTGAGATAACCATATGATTTCTTTTAGTTTTTCTGTTGATATGATCAATTATGCTGATAAGTTTCCTAATATTGAACCAGCCTTGAACTCCTGGAATAAATCCTACCTGGTCATAGTGTATTATCCTCAGGATAAGTTGCTGTAATCTCTTTGTTAATATTTTATTTAAAAAATTTGCATTTATATTCATTAGGGAAATTGGCCTATAATTTTCTTTCTGTTTTGGCCCTTCTCAGTTTGGGTATCAGCACCATATTTGTATCATAAAAAGAATTTGATAGGACTCCTTCTCCTCCTATTTTCCCAAATAGTTTATATACTATTGGAATTAAATTTTCCTTTAAATGTTTGATAGAATTCATTTGTAAATCCATCTGGCCCTGAAGGTTTTATCTTAGGGAGTTCATTGATGGCTTTTTCAATTTCTTTTTCTGAAATAGGGTTATTTAAGTATTTTATTTCCCCTTCCATTAATCTGGGCAATTTATATTTTTGTAAATATTCATCCATTTCACTAAGGTTGTGAAATTCATTGGCATTCAGTTGGGCAAAGTAGCTCCTAATTATTGTTTTGATTTCCTCTTCATTGGTGGTGAATTCACTCTTTTCATTTTTGACTCTGGTAATTTGGTTTTCTTCTTTCTTTTTTTAAATCAAATTAACCAAAGGTTTATCTATTTTATTTTGTTTTTTTTTCCATAAAATCAGCTGCTAGTTTTATTTATTTTTTCAATAGTTTTCTTATTCTCAATTTTCTTAACCTCTCCTTTGGTTTTCAGAATTTCTATTTTGGTATTTAGTTGAGGATTTTTACTTTGTTCCTTTTCTAGCTTTTTTAGTTGCATGCCCAATTCATTGATCACTTCTTTCTCTATTTTATTCATGTAAGCATTTAGAGATATTAAACTTCTCCTAAGAACTACCTTTGCTGCATCCAATAAGTTTTGGTATGTTATGTCATTATTGTCATTCTCGTGGATGATGTTATTGATAGTTTCTATGATTTGTTGTTTAACCCACTCATTCTTTAGGATTAGATTACTTAGTTTCCAATTAATTTTTAGTCTTTCCATGGCCCTTTACTACATATAATTTTTATTGCATCATGGGTTGTAAAGGATGCATTTAATATTTCTGCCTTTCTGCAATGGGTTGTGAGGTTTTTATTCCCTAATATGTGGTCAATTTTTGTGTAAGTGCCATATACAGCCAAAAAAAGGTATATTCCCTTCTATCACCATTCAATTTTCTCTGGAGTTCAACCATATCTAACTTTTCTAAAATTCTATTCATCTCCTTAACTTCTTTTTTGTTTATTTTGTGGTTAGACTCATTCAGTTCTGGGGGCGGGGTTGAGGTCCCCCAATATTATAGTTTTTGTTATCTATTTCTTCCTGTAACTCCTTTAACTTCACCTCTAAGAATCTGGATGTTATACCACTTGTCCCACATATGTTTAGCAATTATATTACTTAATTGTCTATGGCACCTTTTAGCAGGATGCACTTTCCTTCCTTATCTCTTTTAATTAGGTCTGTTTTTTTTTCTTTTGCTTTGTCTGAGATCAGAATTGCTACCTCTGCTTTTTTTTTACTTCAGCTGAAGCATAATATACATTTTACTCCAGCCTTTTACCAAATCTTGAAATACTAAAACTGGAAGTACCTCTTGAATCTTGAAGGATGTCCACTAACATACATAATAAACTCATGAATTTATTATCAAGTGGTCACAGAAGCTGAACATATAAATACACTCAGGAAGGATTTAAATAATCTCATAGGTGAGAGATCCTTACTAAGATCTTGACCTGAGAATCACCAGAGCTAAAAAGCAAATAGCTATACAATAATAAATACATAGCCAGGCAACTTCCAGTTTGTGTAAAATATTCTTAAGCATAGAATAAATAATGATTTGGGATCTTTATTATACTTTAAAAGGCATGATTACTTATAGACAAGTAATGAAATTAAAGAATTTTTAATACAAAAGGCCTCAGAAATAATTATTAAAGGATAGTTTATTAAATTAATAATTATAAATGCCAAACCATTTTTCAATAGAAAAGGGAACTATGGGCAGTGAGCTGATACAGAACTCTAAATTTGAAAGATGTGAATTCCAATCTGGCCACAGATACTTACCAGCTATATGATTCTGGGCAAGACACTTAACCTCTGTCTGCCTGAGTTTCTACATCTATAAAAAAAGAGGTAATAATAGGACTTACCTTCCAGGTAGGTAAATTCTGTAAATTCAGAAAACATATCAAGGATGAAGTACAGAAATGAAATTCAAATAAAATACAGTAACATTGAGTGTGATTTTTGCTACTTTTAAAAAGAATAGAAGCTATTGGCAGGCATATTACCTTTAATTCTCTACCCCCAACAAGGACCCAAATGTTTTTCATTCCTCTAGAATATACTCATTCAGCTACTATGAGAGTCATCTCATTCCCAAATATCGCTGAATTGTTTCCTTTACTCTTTGTGTGACAGGTAGTATTTTAAGAATGCTTGCATCACAATAGATACTCTGCCTATATTTATAATCAAGCTAATCAGCATCAACAATCAGCAAATTAGTATTTTGTGCTTCTGTTAATTCTTCTGCAGACAATTTAATGATATGTTTACTTAATTTATGATTCCTAACTTAAGGTTATTTAGCACATCATAACCACTTGTTGGGACAGGCAAAATGATAACTTTCTTCCAAGGCTAATCGTTCATTTGTGCTTTATTTGCTTTTTAAAAAATAACATTTGAGGATATCCAAAGCCCAAAGTGTTAACAATAACTGGCTCTAAAATTACTAATTTCTTGATTATATGTGTTTGTAATATTTAATGTTTTGAAAATGGGCAAAGGATTAATTTGTATTCATTAATTCAATACAAGTATTCTGTTCTATGGAATCAATCGAGGGATATAAAATTAAATATAGGAAAATATAATCTCTGTACAATTTAGGAAGGAAAGGTATATATAAATAAAAAATTTACAATTTAAGAAGGAAAGATATATATATATACATACAAATATCTTAAAATTATATATAAATATATTATATATAATACAAAACTATAAATGCATATATTGGGACTAAATTACTATAAGCACAACTGAGAATCATTTCCCGTTGCGAGAATCGTAATTTGACAGAAGCGTTCTTGTTGTTTGTTGTTGTTGTTGATCAGTTGTATCCAACTCTTCATGACCTCATTTAGGGTTTTCCTGCCAGAGAAACTGGAGTAGATTTCTATTCCCTCTCCAGCTCATTTTACAGATGAGGAAACTGAGGCAAACAGGTTTAAGTGACTTACCTAGGGTCACACAGATAGTGTCTAATGCCAGATATGAACTCATAAAGAGGAGTCTTCCCTACCCCAGGCCTGGAACTCTATCCATTGCAACCCCTACCTACCCCAAAATGTAGTTATACACAATGGCCTTTACACACACAAACACACACACACACACACACAAACACACACACACACACACACACACACACACAAGAGGGACATAGTTGATGGAACATTGGATTTGGGGTTAAAAGAACTAACTTCCAATTCTGCCTCAGTTACTAGCTGTGTGACCCTGGACAAATCATTTAGCATATCTACACTTCAGTTTCCTTGTATGTAAAGTGCTGATAAAAACCAGTACTTACCTCAATAAGACTATTTTGCTCTATAAAGTAATTTTTGGTAGTCTGATTGGCATTACACTGAAGAAGTAAATTAATTTGGGTAGTATTGTCATTTTTATTACATTAACAGCCTACCTATAAAACAATTAATGTTTCTTTAATACTCTAGATGTGTATTTATTTGGCTGAAGAGTTTTTTTCATGTAATTCTTGTCTGTCTTGGCAGATAGAATCCTAAATATTTTATATCATCTGTGGTTATTTTAAATGGAATTTCTCTTTCTATCACTTTCTGCTAGATTTTGTTAATAATATAAAGATATGATAATTTGTGTGGGCTTATTTATATCCTGCAGCTTTGCTTAAGTTGTTAATTATTTTAATTAGTTTATTTTTAGTTGACTCTCAAGGGTTTTCTAGAATTGTCATATTATTTGCAAAAAGTA
The DNA here is from genome assembly GCF_011100635.1 of Trichosurus vulpecula. Taxonomy (NCBI): domain Eukaryota; kingdom Metazoa; phylum Chordata; class Mammalia; order Diprotodontia; family Phalangeridae; genus Trichosurus; species Trichosurus vulpecula. Next base: position 354,953,815 of record NC_050573.1, read on the forward strand.
ATGGTTTTGTTTCCTCTTTGGCCAGTGCTAACTTCTATTTCTTTTTCTTGTCTTATTGCTCTAGCTAGCATTTCTAGTACAACATAATGAACATTGTTGCCTCACCCATGATCTTATTGGACAGGCTTCTTGTAGTATTAGATTTTTATGATATATTTCTGTAATTGCCTTGCTAGAATTTTATCTAAAATTTTTGCTTCGATATTCCTTAGGGAAATTGATCTACACTTATTCTTCTCTGTTTTGACTCTCTTGGGTTTAATTATCAAGACTATATCTGTGTCATAGAAGGAATTTTGTGGGACTTTTTGATTTTTTTCAAACAATTCATGAAGCATTGGAATTCATTGTCCTTTAAATGTTTGGTAGAATTCACATGAAAATCCATCTGGTGCTTATTTTGTTTTTGTTTTTGTTCCCTGCCCCCTTAGGAAGCTTATTCATGGCTTGTTCAATTCCTTTTCAAAGACAGTGATATTGAAGTATTCCATTTTCTATTCTGTTAATCTGGGCAAATTGTATTTTTGTAAATATTCATCCATTTTATTTAGACTGTCAGCTCTGTTGGAAAATAGCTGGATAAAATAGCTTCTAATAATAGCTTTTATTTCCTCTTTATTGCTTGTGAATTCACCTTTTTTCATTTTTGACACTAGTAATTTGATTTTATATACATACATACATACATATGCATATATATATATAATATATATATATATATATATATATATATATATACGCACACCAAATTAGTCAACGTCTCTGTTTTATTGTTTAAAAAGAGTTCCTCCTTTTATTTAATATTCAAGTGGCTTTTTTTTTTACTTTTAATTTTGTTAATCACTCCTTTGACGTCTAGAATTTCTTCTGAGGTTTAATTGGATGGGTCTTGTTCTTTTTCTGTTTTTTTTTTTAGTAGTATGCCTAATTCATTGATTGGCTCTTTCTTTTACTGATGGAAACATTTAGAGATATAAAATTTCCCCTAATTACTGCTTTTGCTATAGCCCACAAATTTTCATATGCTATCCTGTTGCTGTCATTATCTTTAACAAAATTGTTGATTGTTTTTATAAACTGTTCTTTGATCTATTCATTTTTTTAAAGGATTAGGCTATTTAGTTTGTAATTAATTTTTAATCTATAGCTTGAAGGTTTTTTATTGAATGTAAATTTTATTGCATTATGGTCAAGAAAAAAATGCATTTAATTTTTCTGCTCTTCTGGATTTGTTTGTGAGTTTTTTATGACCTAATACATGGTCAATTTTTACAGCTCAGAAATAGGTATACTCCTTTGTATTTTCATTCAATATTCTCCAGAAGTCTATTATGTCTAACTGTCCTAAAATTCCATTCATTTTCTTATCTTCTTTCTTGTTTATTTTATATAAGATTATTTTTATCAGGTATGCTTGAAAGTCTTTTTATTTCATTAAGTATACATTTCCCTCATTGTAGGATTATACTTACTTTGCTGAATAGATTATTCTTGTCTCTAATCCTAGATTCTTGCCCTTCTGGAACATCACATTACAAGCTCTCTTCTTCCATAGACTGATGGCTTCTAAATTTTGTGTGATCCTGTTTTTGGCTCCTCATTATTTTAATTCTTTATTTCTGGATACATGCAGCATTTTTTTCTTGACCTGCAATATTCTTGGGAGTTTTCATTTTGGGGTTTCTTTTGAGAGGTGGCTGGTTAATTCTTTAGATTTCTACTTTGCCATCTATTTCTAAGATATGTAAGCAGTTTTCCTTTAAGCATTTTTTTTGAAATATAGATGTATAGGCTCTTTTTTTTGGTTCATCATTTACAGTAGTACAATGATTCTTAAATTATTTCTCCTTGATTCATTTCCCAGGTCAGTTCTTTTTTTCCTATGAGGTAGTTCACATTTTTTTAAAATTTTTTTCAGTCTTTTGAGTTATTATTATTGTTTTGAGTTATTATGTTTTGATGACTCATTAGCTTCTATTTGACCAGTTCTAGTTTTTAAGGACTAACCTTCTTCAGTTACATTTTTTACCCCTTTTACTATTTGTCCAATTCTAATTTTGGAGTAGTAATTTTCTTTAGTAATTTTATAACTTCTATAGTGCTGTTAATTTTATTTTCATAACTTTCTTGCACACTTCTCATTCCTTTTCCTATTTTTTATTCTTAATTTGGTCTTTAAAACCACTTTTTCACTCTTTTAACATTTTTTTTCTTTAATTGTCCCAAGAATTCTTGTTAGGCCTCTGTGCAAACAGTATTTTTCTTTGAGGCTTTGCTTATAGATGTTTTCAAATCATTGTCTTCTTCTATGTTTGTGTCTCAAACTTTCCTATTACCATAGTAGCTCTTTATGATCTGGTTCTTTTTTTATTTGCTGATTTTTTTAAGCTTTCTTATTAACTTTGGACTTTATGTTAGCATTGGGTTTGGCTCACTTTGATGTCTGGCCTGAATGTCTTTTTTTAATGTCCTTCTGCTATTTTCACAGCTCATTCTGGGAGCCTACAAGTTTTTTTTTTTGGGGGGGGGGGGTGGTGCTTCTAAAGTGGTATGATGTGAAGAGAGTTTTGTTCATTGACCTCCTGGTAAAAGCACTGCACATTCCTGACCCAGATTTGGATATAATAGATCATATGTGGTTGAGTTTCTGTAGACTGCTGCTAGACCTAGTCACTGTTAGCCTGCTAGGAGGTTCTGCAGGTTCATAGCAATTAAACTGATGGCTCCCCTTTGTGGTTAGTTTCCTGCACTGGTTATTCCACTGCTGGTTTATGATCAGAGCTAAAGATCAGAACTGAGTTCCTCCCCTTCACCCACCCCCACCACTCTGCTTTTAGTCTCAAAACCACATATGTATATTTCTGGAACTTGTTCTTTGCTTTGTATACAGTAAGGGCCTCTTTTACTCAAGACTGTGACCACTACTCTCCACCCAGAAGTGGATAATGGGCAAAAAAGTTACCAACTGGCACCCATTCCTGTTCTCAGCATGGGTGAGGAGCTCCCTGGAACCTCTTTCTACCTTGGTGCTTCCAGAACTGGTGTTCAGTCTCAGCCTCCTTACCACCCTTGGGTGCTAGAATGCTCCCTGCTGTTGCTAAAGCCCCCCTGCTGCACTTTGCTGTTCTCTTGGCCAAGCTCTGCCCCAGTATCTAGAGACCTCTCTGTCTATCTTTCTAAGTGTTCTAGGCTAGAAAAATGACTCACTGTAAGCTTCTCTTGGCTTTCCTGATCAGAATTGGGTATAGGGCAGTTTCTAGCTTGCTGTAAAGGAGGTGTATGGGGTACACTGGGCAAAAATGTTGACTCTCATTCTGCTATCTTGATTCTACCTCAAAGTATTATTTAGAAGATCAAGTGAGATAATACATACATATATAAATACATATATATTTGTATATGTGCATGTATGTGTGTATCTTTGCAAACCATAAAGTATTACCTAAGTCTTATTGGTCATTATCAATCAATAACAAAATATTTATTAAGTCCATACTAAGTGTCAGACACTACTGGGCTTTAAAAATCAAAAGACAAAGATGAAAGTGTCCCTGCTTTCAGGAGCTTAAAGTCTATAAATACGCCATGTTAACACATATCAAGTAAAGCCATGCTTCCCAAAAAGTCCTCTCGAAATTGAGAAGATAGTAGAGGCAAGGGCCAATGGCCAAATGTGGAGAGTAGGGATAAATTCTACTTTAGATTTAACATACTGAATCAAGAGAAACCTATGGCAGGATTGATAACATCTCTGCTTACTAAAATCCCAGGCAACATGGTATAACGGAATGAACATTGGTTCTAGCATTAAAGAAATTCACTTTAAATCTGGCTCTACAACTTATCACCTGTGTCAGGGCTGTCCAACCTTAAGTTATCTTAGGGCTGCATTAAAATAAAATAATTATTCGAGGGCCGCACACAGAATAAAAAATACAGTACATTAACAGAAAGTAGGGGAATGTGCATCATCAATATGACAGGCAAAGGTGCAAAGCATGAAAGCAAACAAAACAACAAAGCGACAACACAACAGTACAAAGGTAGGTGCATACTGACTAGTCTGCATCGTACAGACAGAATGCATACCACAGATCGATTGAAAATTCCGTGAGATATGTTCCATCCATAATACTGCTTAAAAACATCAAAGAAAATTAACATCAACGAGATTATTTGTTAATGATGGCATTAAAAAAATCTAATACGTATTCCATGCAAATTATTATTTTATTTTTTTACTTGGGAAAATTAAAACCCACACGCAGGCCATATAAAATTGCACTGGGAGCTGTATGAGGCCCACGGGCCATATTTTGGACAGCCCCGACCCATGTGACCTTGGGAATGTCAGTTAAAATCACTTGGCTTCAATTTCCTCATGTATAAAATGAGTGTATTGAGGGAGATGACTTCTAAAAGCTCTTCCAACTCCAAAGGTAGGACTTAATGAACCAGATGCAGGGAACAGGATGTTGAGAATTAACATATAATATTTTAACATGATAAAAGTTCATGAAAATGATGATGTAGAGGCCAGCAGTCCACATTCAAGTCTTATTAATATCCCTCCTTTTTACTTCTCTAATCCCAAATGTGGACTAAATGTGGCTTCTGAGTATAGAAAGTGGGTTCATGGTTTTATAGAAACCCCACGATTTCAAATTATGGGGGAAGACAGAATTTTCACCAGTCTCACTTCAAAATATCAAAAGAGCTGTAATTTTATTTGCATGGGGACTCATTCTCATTACTTAGTATATGGTATTCATGAGTAAAGCAAAATGTCCATCACTGGTTTATTGTCTAACTTCCTGGTGACCAGCTCCTCTCATCCTATCTAGACTGGCCTTCAGAATTCATCATCTGTCATCTACATAAAGACTTCCTAGCTCAGAAGGTCCTTCCAGAGCTTGAACTCCCCACTGGCAGAAGCTTAGGTAAACCACTGTAACTTCATATTCTCACAGACATAATTGAAGCTTGAAGTTCTAAATGACTTCAAGATGTTCTATATTTCCAAATTCATTTATTGATATTAACCAAGCCACTGGGTGGCAGAATGGATAGAGTGCAGGAAGACCTGAGTTCAAAACCTGTCTCATATTCTTGTTAGCTACATGACTCTGGGCAAGTGATTAAACATCTCTCAGCCAGTTTCCTCCTGTGCAAAATGGGGATAATTAGAGCATCTACCTCGCAGGGTTGTTGGGAAGATCATACAAAATACCAATAGTGAAATGCTTTGCAAACCTTAAAAACTCTATCTACACACATTTATATACATATATAGACACACAAACGATGTCTATATCTATCTATCTATCTAATTCATGTATATTCTCAGCTCTCAGATATCTTGTTCTTCTTGCTGAGTCCTGTTAGACTCTACGTGATCCCATGCACTGGTCCATGAGGTTTTCTTGGCAAAGCTATTGGAGTGGTTTGCCGTTTCCTTCTCCAATGTGTCCCCAGTTTACAGATAAGGAATTGAGGCAAATGGGGGTTAAGTGACTTGCCCATGGTCACACAGCTAGTAAGTGTCTGAGGCTGGATTTGAACTCAGATCTTCCTGATTCCAGGTCTTATACTCTATCTACTGTATCACATACCAGAAAACTTACTTTACTTCACAAGACTTTCAAGTACCACTTTCCATAGAAGGTCTTTTATGATCCACCATACCCTAGCTACTAGTGTCCTTGCTACTAGATTCCTGAACAAAGTAGGGGGTTTCCATTTAAAAAAAGACAGCCCTCTCCCCCACCCAGAATTTCGGTATTTGGTTACCAGGGCTAGTTCTTTCTTGAGTTCCTATGAAGCTCTCTTCTATGCTTCCAGATATCCCATTTCTTAAACTTTCTTCCTCACTTGGGTGACTGCCTTTTGTTATCCATGTCTGACTGTCTCTGGTAACTGTGTCTCTGCTCCTTCAATTAGGCAAGAGCCTTCTTGACTCTGAGGGCACTTTTAAATCAACTACATCATACTAGAATTTTAGCATAAATACTACTGTCCATTAAAAAAATTACCAAGAGGAAAATTTGCCCTTTATATTTTAGTTTGCTCAACATTGGGAAAGCCTGAACAAATTCTTCTTTGCATTCTTAATAGTAATACTTAGAATGTTCTCTAAACTTTGCTCAAGAAGCCAATGTTGATCTTTTGTTCTCTTTCCCAAGTTGTTAAACGGGAAAGAGTTAAAATCCATGATTATAGGACCATTGTTGAAAAATGAAGTAGTATTGACCTAAGTCAGGAGGTGACACCTACTGACAATTTCCTTGGATTTGTCAAATGCATGAGACCTGAAAGGATTGCACACCTGACAAAATGGTGGCCATATGCCTGAGCTTCCATCATTGTTTTCAACCTCCCTCCCCAAAGCCCTATGTAAGAACTTTAAAGATTTGGTTTTTCCAATTAGTTTTTAAACTTGAATGTCCCTTTAAAAGATCTTGAAAATCAGGGACTCCTGCTTAATTTTCACCAGAGATAGGAGTATATTAGTGATGCCAGATCAGACTCACTTAGAAGCAGTTGTGTCTTTTATAGAACATGTGTGCCACAGCCAAGAAAGCAAATACTTTGGCTTTCTGACAATTTGGGCTCTTTGTTTGTATAAATGAGAACATCATCCTTCTGCAAGTCACACTGAACAGTTGCAGATGATTGCTAAGAACCTGTTACACAAATACTAAATCAGAATCTTCACACACCACTCAAAATTGTCGAGATAGATCATTCTTTGGAAATTGAATTTTACCTTTAAAAACTGATGAACCAATGTTTGAATCTCTTTCATTTAATTTAGCTTTGAAGAATCCATTTAGTACTGAAGACCAATATAAGAAAATGTCTCTTGGAATTTGTGATTATTAGCACAGGGTCGAGTAATCAATTAAACTAACTAGGATAAAAACAATTTTAGAATAATTAATATCTTTGCAATACAGTCATAATGTTCACTTTGGGAATAGTAAAATGGCTAACAACTGCTGTAGAAAGTATCTAAACAAAATTATGTATCATATTAACAAAATACAGGACCCACCATCTCAAGGAAGTTATAAAAAAATTAGTACTTTTCACCAAAAGGGAAAAAAAAAAAGGACTGAGATGTCAATGTTCAGATTGCATAATAAATATGTTAAAATATAAAAATACTTTCTGAACAAATGACATCATTTCACAGAATTGATAATAGCTATATGTAGTCTATATTATTATATGTACTTATATATGAGTATGCATGTAATATATATTAAGCATAACTACTACTGGTTTACCAATTCAATTTCAATTCAATAAAGGTTTATTAATAACCTACTATGTGCCAGGCACTAGTCTGAGTTTTAAGATTACAAATAAGAAAAATAAAGGCAATTCCTGCCTTTAAGATCTTACAATTTAATGAAACAAGACAACGCACAAGAGAAAGCTGGAAATTGAGAGGTAGGAGGGACAACAGGGAGCACCCAACATGGAGACATCTTATTCTGTGTCATTGAGACCTAGGAGAGCTATAGACGCAAACCGGAGTGGGCCACCAGATGGAGCATATGAAAAACTAAAACGCAAGAAGAGAACCAAAAAACCCCCATGGGTGACATTCATATGAATTCAACCAATGATATATTGGCAAAGAAGTGTCAAACAAATGACTGAGTCAAGTAGCTTTTTTGATAGGAATGGAGGGGTTCACATTAGTAGTATAAGATCAGGTTTTTGCTACAGAAAATCAGAAGTAGTTCATCATCAGGGAGCCCAGATTTAGAAAAAGATGCAGATTCTTGCAAGAAAATAGTAGAAATTACACAAAATATTACTGAAGGCTAAAAAATAATAACTAATAAATACCTAAAATGACATGATTGAGGAATTAGAATTACATACCAGAAGTTTTCATTCTTTATAAAAGAGATAACAAGTCTCAATATTACAAATACAAACTCCAAAAATATTCTTAAGAATTACCCCCCTCCCCAAAAAAAGTATACTCGTATTAGAACATTATTACTCTTGTCCACAATTACCCAGACATAATATTGTCTCACAAAAATTGAAGAATAAACTTTGCCACATTACATAAAGTAAAAATCTCTTGAAATATAAAGACCTAGTGGAGAAAAATCAAAATCGCATTGGAAAAAGTGTATCTTATCTCCATCAACTTGTCTACTAATGAAGTTTTCCCTAAGATGTTTTCAGTGAGCACACAGAAGATAAGCGTGCATTCTAACATTTTAATTTTGTTACAAAAATCAATTACTTTATGTATATTCAGTAGTTTACTGAACAATAAGAATAAAATAATGATAATAGGGTAGTGGTTTTTCTAAGGAATATTTCTATCTGAACTACAGCCAGCTTTAAGATAAATTTTAGCAACAATAAGAGAAATTAAATTTGTATGTTAAGGTTTGAAATGTGTGTGTATAGTATCTTATTTGATCTTCATAACAGCCTCATGACATGAAGCAACTGAGGTATTGTATTAGGAGGGCAGAGTTTATAATCTCAAAGAGGATCATAAACATGTCTGAAAGGTTCGGAACCGCCGGATATAAGAAACTCTCAAAGTAGAAGGCAGAAGAATCAAAACATATATTTAGGCTCCACAGTAACCAACCCATGAACCAGCAACCCCATTTTGATATATTGATCAAAAGCTTCCAGGCCCAATAAGTACGCCTTGAAAGAGTAACCAGGAGGCTACAGAGAAGCATGATTGCGTAAAGCAAAATCATGCTTCCCCCTCTATGGTAATAAGATTACCCACTGGCCTGAAGTCTTTGTTCAGCTTCCTCCCATAGGTCAGCTCTGCTACTGGCAGCTCCTGCTTCAGCTGCGGCTGCGGCTGCGGCTGTAGCAGCCTCTGGCTCCAACGGGAGCTGCTTTTAACCATCCAGCTTCTGCGGGGGTGTAAGGTATGCCGGGGAAAGCACAGGTTCTTTCAATCTGCTTAAGCAAGGTGAAGGGGTTGACCGGGAAAGCACAGGTTCTTTCCATCAGCTTAAGCAAGGGAAGCAAGGTGAAGGGGCCGACAAGCTTACTCCAGTCCAACATACAAACAGCATTCAGTTCAGGGGAAAAAGCCAAACTAGTCAAGGCCACTTGTTGACTAAGTGCTAAGGAGCCCATTTTTGGTTGCCAACACAGGTATTCAATTAAAATTGGTTGAGGCCTGTCTGGGTCATAGCAAGGGATAAAGTTAACTTTGAGTACAGATCTATTCAAGGAGGAGACCAAGTATGGGCCATGGACAAGACCTAAGTTGAGTTGCTAGGAGACTGAGTCAAAAATAAAAATTCCTAAAGAAATCAGGGCTCATCCATCGCATCTATAAGAAACAAGGGTTCACTTGCTTATTTTTTTTTAAATCTGGGGCAAAAATGAAGCAAGGGATATAAAATATAATGTTAAATGAAATGAAAGCTAGAAACAAAAGAATGAAAAAGAAATTAAAAGCCAAGGAGAGAAGGTGGTAAACCTTATCTAAGAATTAAACTTGCTAAAAATTAAAATGGACAAACACAAAGTAAGGATTCCATTAGACAAAAAAGAAATATTGAAAAAAAATCAAAAGGCTGAAAAAATAAAAGATAAAGTATAAAGTATAAACAATCAAAAATAACTCACCAGGAGTCAAAGAGAAATAATATAAGGATAATGAAGTACCTGGAAATCCTGAGCTCTTCCACTGCCCAAAAAGCCTATATATCATATTTCAATAATTTATAAATAAAAATTATATAAATCTATTAGAAACATGGGAGGTGAGATGAAAATAGAGAGACCCTTAATCACCTCCTTAAAAACCCTCCAAAATGAAAACACGCAGGAATATTAGACAAAATCCAGAACTTCCAGGTTAAGGAAATAATATTTTAAACAGCAAGAAAAAAATTCAATTATTAAGAAAATGTAGTCAAGATCATACAAAGGTTGGCAGATAACATTACTTTTAAAAATGCTAGAAGATGATATTCCAAAATTTAAAAAAAGATAAACATTTATAACTAAGAATAATATACCCTCCAAAATGAAGCATAATCCTAAAGAATGGACTTTTAAAAAGAGCAGAGGACTTTCAAGCAATCCCAGTAAAAATATCAGAGCTGAATAAAATTTTTCAAATACAACCAAGGAGTCAAGAGAAAAGTAGACAGATAAATACAATTGAACATCTAGAACATGACAAACAATAATAAGGTGCTCATATTCTAAAGGAGGGAGATTAAACAAGTGTCCTTTTAGAACATTCATATTTTCAAGGCTCAGTGAGAGTCAAATAAAACAAACAGAGGTAGTGGAGTGATATTGTTCTGTTTGGATGGTCTTAAAAGAAGAACAAGAAATAAATTTACCAGGGCAAAAAAAGAAGTGAGAGAATTTAGCTCACATAACAGTGGCACAAGATGGAGACTATACAAACACAGAAGCATGGGTAAATGAAATAGCAATCAAATAAACCTCACTCACCCAGATAAAAATGAATCTCTTTCTCTCTCTCTCTCTCTCTCTCTCACACACACACACACACACACACACACACACACACACATGCACACACACAAACACATGTACACATTCACAGATTTGACATAAAACTACATTAAACTCAACAGGGAAATGAGTTGGGACTGGGAAAAGGAAAAGGGCAAGATAGGCTTCTTGAAGGATTAGTCACAAGGAAACATATTCAGGAAACATATTCCAAAATTTGAAGTTGGAACATGAATTGGGACTATGAAGAAGGAAAAGGAATAAAAACCTGTCATGGGAGTGGGCGGGGGGAAGAGATACAGGGGAGTGGGAACAGACCACTTCAATTACAGATCACTAGTGTTAAGCTCACATCTCTTTCATCACCTTTTCCTTCTTTGTAAGGAGCTGGTCAGAAACAGAAAGAATAAAAAGTACAAGAGAATAGGATGGAGGGAAATAAATAAACATAAATAATGTGTAAAGTGGGACAAAATAGCAAGATAGATTAGAAAGTAGAAATCAACAATATGCTCTTTACATGAAACAGTTAAAATATAAAGACCCACAAAATAATGAGGGTTATACCAAAATCTCCTGTTTCTGGTAAAAAAAAAAATTAAAAGGAAGCATAGAAATCATGACCTTAGACAAGTGTACAGTAGAAGTAGGTATGAGTAAAAGAAATACATAAGGAAATTGCACTTTGCTGAAAGTTAACAGATAACAAGTCAATAATAATAATTTACACATATACTGAATAGCGAAAATTTAAGGGAAAAGTTAATTAAAGCATAGGGAAAAATCAAAGTAAAACTACAGCAATGGAGCATCTAAATGTACATCATCAGACCTAAACAAATCCAGCAAAATTATTTTTTAAAAGGTAAGGATCTGAAAAACTTTAGACAAAAAACAGATATCATAGTTCTTTTACTAGTATGGGAATAGGAATATAAAGTAATGTAAATATTACCCAGATATATATAGCTCTGCGTGTGTGTGTGTGTGTGTGTGTGTGTGTGTGTGTGTAGTATGAAAACCTCACAAAAATGAAAAAAAAAGAAATAGTAAACACACCCTTTAACAACCACAATAGTTTAAAAGTTATGTATTGCGAAGGACCTTCAAAGAAATGATCAAACTTAATTGAAGAGTAAATAACTTAATCCTAAAGAATTAATGAATCAAAACCAAATATAAAAACAATAGAAAATGTCATCAAAGAAAATGACAATAGACAACAGACCAAAACTCAAGATGAAGCTAAAGCAACTCAAAGGAAAATTTAAACTCCAATGGCTTCATCAGCAAAAGAAATAAGTAAATTAGGCATGTGATTAGAAAAAGAAACAAATGAAAAAGTAACAAATCAGAAAAGTCAAATTCAAAAAATAATAAGAAATTGTGAAAATCAAAGTAATAAAAAGTGGGGGGAAAGACCAGAGAAATGCAAATCTTGAAATGATTTTTAAGAGGATTGAGCATGTAGTGTGCAAATGAAAAAAAATAAAGAATTTGACATAGATTCATAGCAAAATTCTTTAATATATTATTAAAGAAATAGTGAAACTCAGGAACACAGCGTAGGGGACACACAGTCAATATGGCTTCAACAAGAACAGGTCACCTCAAACTAACCCCCTCCCTTTTATTGACAAAATTACTATACTAGTAGATCAGGAAAAAGCTAAATATATAGTTGACATAGAGTTTAGCAAGGTATTTAACAAAGCACCTCACAGTATTCTAGTAAACAAAATGAAGAAAGTTAGACTTGATGAGAATGATGTGAATCTAGACCTAGTTGAATAACTGGACTCAATAGTCATCATTAATGGTTCAATTTTAACTTGGATGAATGTCTATAATGAGTACCTCTAGGGTCTTCCCTTGGTTCTATGTTATTTAACACTTTTATCTATGATTCAGATAAAGGTATACTTAGATACCCTACCTATCAAATTTGCAGATGACAAAAAACTGAGGCGGGTGGACAGAGTGTGAGGATAGCCAATATGACAGCATGATCTGAAAAGATCTCCATATATTATAACATATAGTCAAATCAAATAAGGTAGTAATAATAGACACTTGACTTGAGTTTTGCATAGTTGTTTATAAACATTACTTCATTTGAGAAAGATCTATGAGGTAAGTGGTACAGATATTACTATCTTATTTAACAGATGAGTAAACAGCCACAGATAATTTAAATGACTTGTCCATGATCACATAGCTGGTAAATATTGGAGTTTGGGATTTGAACCAAGGTCTTCCTGGGTCTAAGTCAAGCATTTTATCAGGTTAAATGTAAACTCTTATACTTGCATTCAAAAATCAGTTGCAAAATTGATTTCTGAATGCAAATGACACATGTATATCAGAGGTGAGGCTTGGATCCAAGTCTCCCTATTTCAAAGCTAGCCCTTTATATAGCTATATCATTCTGCCTCTCACTAGACATGGTGACTTTCTTAATGTGTGTGTGTATGTGGTTGGGTGTGTACATATATGTGAATGAATAGCTGTTGTGCGGAGGATGGAATTGATTTACTCTGATTTTCTCCCAGAGAAAAACTAGGACTAACAAGCACAAGTTACTTACAAGGGAAATAGAGTTCTTTTCATGAAAAAGGAAGAACTTATAATTAGATATGTTCAGAAATGAAATGAACTCCCACAGGAGATATTGATTTTTCCATCATTGGAATTTTTTTCAAATAGGCTGGATGGTCATTTGTAGAGTCTCTGTGTTGGGGCAAGAGATGAGAGTAGATAAACTCTAAGCATACTACAAACTTTAAGGTAACGTTTTCCTTAATAGACCATAGCCTCCTTGAAAAAGTCCATAGTAGAGAAGAAAGTTCAGGTATCCTCTCTTACTTGTTAAACAATCTATGTGAAAGCAAAAGTAGTCTCTGAGCTATAAGGGATATTCTTGTTCAGTTGTTTTAATCATATCCCACTCTTTGCGATCCCATTTGTGGTTTTCTTGGCAAAGATACTAGGGTTGTTTGCCATTTCCTCCTCCTGCTCATTTTATATTTGAGGAAACTGAGGCAAACATGGTTAAAGGATTTGCCCAAGGCCACATAGCTAGTGTGCAAGGTGGGCTTTGAACTCAAGTCTTCTCAAGTCGAGAGAGAGAGAGAGGGAGAGAGAGAGACAGAGAGACAGAGAGAGACAGACAGACAGAGAGAGAGAGAGAGACAGGGAGACAGAGAGAGAGACAGAGAGAGAAAGAGAGATAGAGAGAGACAGAGAGAGAGAGAGACAAAGACAGAGACAGAGACAGAGAGAGAGACAGAGACAGAGACAGGCAAAGAGAGAGAGAGAGAGACAGAGAGAAAGAGAGAGAGAGAGAGAGAGAGAGAGAGAGAGACAGAGAGACAGAGAGACAGAGACAGAGACAGAGAGAGAGAAACTGTACCTATAATTTCAGTGGTTATGGGAATGCCCAGAGAGGAATTTCCTCTACCAATGAAAGTAGGAACTTTCTTTGCAACTTACACTCATAGAGTTTCCCTGAGTCCTGAGGTATTAAGTGACTTGCCCAGTTTGACATAAACCAGGATGGGTCACAGTCAGAAGTGGAACTAGGTTTTACTGGTATTAAAGCCAATTCTATCCACTACACTGTGTGGTTTCTTACACATTAAAAAGACATTATGGCTCTCTTTAAATAGTTTAAGGACTATTATCCACAAGTACGTTGAGTTTCTTGGCCCTGGAAGCAATGGAGATTTCAAAGGGGCAGATTTATGTTCTGTGTAAGGAAAAATTTCCAGGTAATTAAAGCTGTACAAGAATTAAGCCAACTGAATTAAGAATGAGGTGAGTCTCAGAAGTCTTAGTAAAGTATGGCAAGAAATCCTTTGATATTCTATATAAATAAGAGATTCTGTGATTCTGCAACTTCATATTTATCTCTATTAAATGTCATCTTCTCAGATTCAATCCATCAAGCCAGTTTCTTGAGAAGTTTTTAGGTTCTGATTCTGTCACTAGAGGTACAGGCTATCTCTCCCACTTCTGTACCATCTGTAAATTTAATAAACATGCTATGCACACATTCATCTAATTCACTGATAAAAATCTATTTTAAACGAACAGAACAAAGTCTAGATCTTGGGGATTTAGATACAAGATACCACCCTTCAAGTTAATATTGCCATTATAATGCCTTCTCTTTGGGCCTGGCCATTCAACTTCTTCCGGCTATATTTTCATCTAGTCCATTTTCCTCTTTCTTGTCTATAAGGGACTTTTTCAAATGTTTTGCCAAGATCTAGGTAAACAATAGCTACACAACTATCCTGATCTATCATTCTTGTAAACCTACAAAAAAAAGGGGGGCAGGAGGATTGTTAAACCAGCAAGTCTGGCATAAGATTGGATATTACATGCTGTTGAGGAAAACACAGAGCTAGTAAGGCTTTTAAAATTCTACTTTTCTAAATTCTCCCAAACCATTACTTCACCAATATAGTCTTCAATGTATGAGGCACAGCATGCTCCAGTATGTAGAGGATTTGCCCCAGAAGCAGGAAGGACTGAGCTCAAGCTCCACTTCTGCTTCCTATTGGCTTCCTGATCCTAGGCTAATCAGTTAAGCTCTTAACATTCTAACAACTCCAAGAAGAGAAATTACTGAGCAAATGTCAATTTATATTTGCAAAGTTTAGGATAAAGTTTGATTTTAGTAGTATAGGGAACTCCCAATGAGTTCTTCATTGGGACTCTCCTATACCGATAAAATCATTGGTCCAGTCCCATGGATATAGAAATATAATGTACATACATGTTCACACTTATACACATATGCATACATATATGATTATATGTGTTTGTATACATATGCATACATGTATGTGTATGTTTATACGTGTGTGCTCACACATATACAAAGATGAGTGGGAAGAGTGCTAACTCTTTGAGAGGATGTGGGCTCAAATCTCACCTCTGGTTATATGTATATGTGACCTTGGGTAAGTCACTTATAATCTCCCCAATCCTTAATTTTGCCATCTGTAAAATGAGAGAATGGAACTAGAAGGAGGGGGGAAGGCAGGGCAATTGGGGTTAAGTGACTTGCTCAAGGTCACATAGCTATTAAGTATGTCAAGTGTCTGAGACCAGATTTGAACTCAGGTCCTCCTGATTCCAGGGCTAGTGCTCTACTCACTGTGACACCTAGCTGCCCCCTTTTTTGTAGGGGGAAGGCAAAGCAATTGGGGTTAAGTGACTTGCCCAAGGTCACAGAACTAGTAAGTGTGTCAAGTGTCTGATTTGAACTCAGATCCTCCTGAGTCTAGGGCCGGTGCTCTACTCACTGCGCCACCTGGCTGCCCCAAATTTTCTTTCCACTCTAATCTATAATACACATAATATTGTTTTGGTCATCCATGTACCATGCCCTACATGTAATAGGAATACAAGTACATGTATGACTAGACACCTAAAAATGAAGTCAAGCAGTTTCAGAATCTTTATGCCATAAATTAAAGAAAAGATACCATGGCTTTATGTTTCAAAAAAGGAAAAGAAACTTCATGTAGCAGAGACTTGTTTTGAATGAATTTAGGGGCATAAAGAGTGCAGGTGGCAATTCATATTTCCTCAGTGAAATCATAAATCAACAAAGTTTTGTGGGGTTTTTGAGCTTCCCACATTGGTAATGCATGAAGTCTCTGCAGACCAAACAATAAGAGCTGTGTGTGCCTGACCTTGAAGAAACCATCACCTGGTGGATGGACAAGGCTGTGCTTCAAAGCCCATTTCTCATAGACTCCACTTGTCCCTCCTCCTACCAGTTCCAGTTACTTCCCATTTGTTGTTGGTATCTAATGTTCCCAACAGGGAAGTGGAGGGTGTGAATTGATATTGGCATTGGGAATAGTGATTGCAGAGCAGGAAATGATCTGAAGCTGGTATTACAGGAAAAGAATCACATCAGTTAGTGGTAAAATCAGCTTCAAAAGGAAAGGTTTATGTCATCCATCCTCATTTCAAATTTAAATCTTGCTAATTCTTTATTTTTTTAACTAAAAGAATATACTGATAGTGATACCTGACATTTACATAGCACTTTGTGGCTTACAAGCATTTTTATATACAGTCTCTCACAGTTTGTGTTAGAAAACCAAGAAGACTTTTAGAGCTATACATTAAAAACTTTTGAAATGAGCAAAAAAATTTAATAATAATTACTTTAATGTTTGGTAGTACCCTTATTAATCTTCTCAGACTAATGTGCCATCATAACTAAATGAACTAATATTGATTAATATAAAAAAGTCACTTGTGTACCAAATATATGAAAAAATGAAAATGTCTTACCACAACAGTTCTCTGTCACCATTATTTAATAAGACAAGAAACTATTTAATTTAAAAATTCATACACCATATAATCCCATGTAATCAGACTGATTTGTCTCAGTGGCAGGCTAAAGATCTGATCTATATTCAATTTTAGTCTATCCTGCAGTAGCATCTAAATAGATAATGATGCTATATTGCCAAAAGAATCTAAAAATAATGCTCCTCCAAAAAAAAAATACACCAGCCTTAGAAGCTGAATAAGTCAAAGACATTATCTTTCTATTGTGTTTAAAATCGCATAAACCATCCCATTATTGTCAACAACCTACAAAGAGATACTAATTTCTTCTTTTAGGATGATTATAGTGCAAGAAAAGACTGGTGCCATCTTGCAGCCTATTTTTTTAGGACAATCTTTTCATTTTAGGTAGTAATCAAAACTATTCTTTCTTTGAGCTCCAACAGGAAAAAAAAATCACAGAGGGTGGGTAAGAATTGAGAGTTATATGGAATGTGTGCATTCATATTAAAGGAAAATATAAGTTAGATTATAACCAGCAGTGTTAATTTTTGTGACTGATCCAATGCCAAACACTGAGTATCAAATTTCCCACATTATTTATTTTATATTTCAAAAGTATATTAATGATTGCTAACAACTAAAAATGTATATATAGATTTATCAAATTTATTAATAGTAGCTGACTCCTAAACAGGCAGACAAAAATACAAGCTGAGAATAGAAACACATGTATACATCTACAAGCATATGTAAATATATTAGTAGTATCAAATCATAAAGTATGCCTATAGAATATCAGCAAATGGGATATTTAAGATTCTTATTAGGGTTCCTACATAAAATTTTAGTTATTCAAATGATCAAAATTCCCCAAACTGATTGTATTTAACATATGCAGTAACTCACACCTCCATAAAACTATACTGATCTAATGGTCGCAGGAGTTGAATACTGTACAAGGTCCATTCCCCTGACATGGTCTGTATTTGGCAGGTGGTGCTGTCAGTTCAGTTCTGTGTTTATTCTATCATGCATGTGGTAGCATATTTTAAAATGTACAAGCTCATGTATAATCTATGGCTAAAAGCATGCAACACAAGCAGGGTTATATCAGAGGAGTTAAACTTCTGTAAACAACAAGCAGTGGTTGTGTAAATGTGATTTTCTTGACATAAATAACAGAAACATATGGCCAGAGACAGGAAGTGGGTGATACCTGGATAGATTGATATCCTGCTCGACAAGTGACTATATTTATGACATGATTTGTCCTGACAGTGAAAGAGGAGGGGAGGAAAGCTAATGACTTTTTCATGAACACTCTGACAACATATATTTGACCACTGAAAAGCTTTGCTCAACATCTGGTTCAACACCACCGTTGTTAAGCGCGGCCAGTGATAATGAAGAAAATATATTTCCCAAAAGTAAAGATCAAGACTTTTTCTTGTGCTCTGCTGCCATCGTGGAACTCAGTTCTAAACTAGAACCACCCTCCAATGAGATGCATAAGGCATCTGACACTTCAGAATGACATAGAAAAGGCTGATACATATTGCTAAAATCTGGCAGTCAAGACAAGAAAGAATCTTGGCATTTACTTTGTTGGAAAATACATTTTTCCCATTGTCACTGATCACCTTTAACCAAGAATATCAACAGTAGAAAAATGTGCCTTTTCATAGTTGTAATTCACACTGAAATTTTTAATTTTCCCTAACCACACTTTTTGTACTTCTGGAGAATATTCTGATAATGTTAAATTCAAAGTCCTCAACAAGTAGATATTTACCTGTAAGATTAACATCATTTTGTATATAACAGTGAAAATCAACACAGGAAATTATATTATATGGCAGTCTCACTGGTAATATTTGGTAGTGGTTAACAATAAAAAAGTAGGGTAGGATAGCAGCATAGATAAGAAAGAATATGCCACAACTGAACTCAATGAGCCAGCTTTTGATAAACCCAAGAATACAATTTATTTTAGGGAAGGTCTTATTTCACACAGAAAAGTGTTGAAAAATTGGAGAGCAGCTTGGCAGAAATTAGATTTAGACCAACATCTTATACAATATGCCACAGAAAGCTCAAAATGGATTATGTGCCCTGAATATTAACAAGTAGATAAATAAATAAAATAATCAGAAGAGAATATCAGGTACTTTCTCACTAATCACCAAAAAGTGAATTTTTAACCAAACGAGGGATAGAGAAAAATCACAAAAAAAGAAAATAAGCATTTTTGATTACATGAAATTGAAAATTATTGAATGAACAAAATTAATGAAAGGAGGACAAGAAGGCAAGTGGATGACCTGGAATAACTATCACATAAAATATCACTGATGTCTGATGTTTAAGCTGCATAGGAAATTAATAAATATAAAAGAATAAAAGTCATTCCCTACTAGATGTGTTCAACAGATAGGAACAAATAGTTATCAAAAGAAGAATTACAACCTATTAACAACTATATGATTGAATGTTCCAAATCATTAATAATAATAGAAAGGCAAACCAAAAGAATTCTGAGCTTTCCTTAAAATCCAGATAACTGATAAAAAGGGCAAAATATAGGACTAATCAATGTTACAGAAGTGTAAGGACTTATATACATTCATAATCGTTGCTGAATGTTGGAGATATGAATTGGTTGAATCATTTTGGAAAGCAACTTGGAATTGTGCTAAAAGTGACTAACTTCTGTACCCTGTAGAGATCTCAGTATTAGGCATAGGCCCTGGTGACATCCATGATAAGGCTGAAAGTCAGGTTAGATTTATGTTAAAGTTCCTTAATATAAGAGCTGGAGCTGGGGTGGAGAGGAAGACTGAAAACCAAGCAATTAAACTAATTGGGGAAGTAGGGAAAATGTCCTAGGGCTTAGGAGATCACAGCTCTTGTTGTAATTGTTCAGTCACTTCAATTGTGTCTGACTTTTCATGACTCCATTTGGGGTTTTCATGGCAAAGATATCGGCAGTGGTTTGCCATTTCCTTCTGCTCATTTCACAGGTAAGGAACTGTAGCAAATAGGGCTGAGTGACTTGCCTATGGTCACACAACTAGTAAGTGTCTGAAGCCAAATTTGAACTCGGTAAGATGAGTCTTCCTCACTTCAGGCCTGGAACTCTATCCACTGCACCACCTAGATGCCCTAGACCATAGCTACCATTTTCTCCTTCAGTCCTGCATGCCCACTAGCTTTTCCCCATACATAAAATTCTATTGTCAACCGCAGTGCCTCTGGACATGTTCTCCTCAGGTGTAGAATATACTCCCTCCTCATTTCCGCTTCTTAGAATCCTTAGCTTCCTTCAAAGCACAATTCAGGCTCTTCAAAACACCTCTGTCATTTACAACATGCATGACCTTGGGCAAATTATACCTTGGGCTTTGGTTTCCTTCTTCAAAATGAGGAGCTTGAAGTAGATGGCCTCTAAGATCCATTCTAATTCTAAATCTATGAATCTCTGATTCCACGATTGTACGTGAGACCTTTCCTGACCCCACCCCCAAGGTCTGAAAGTGCTTACCTTCTTGAAATCATTTTTTATTACCTTGGAAATATTATGTGTTTGTCTATGACCATTTTGCACACCTCCAGGAGACGTAAGGTCCTTAAGGGCAGGAATGATTTCAATTTTTTCTTTGTATGCCCAAAGCCCTGAATATATCATGTGTTTAAATGTTTGTTGAACTGAATTATTTGTTTGCAGTATGGTTAAATACCTGCATAGTCTCCCACGTTACATGGCTTTCTTTTCAATCAAATGGGGAGTGAGAGAGAATGTGGTTGTCCTCTACCAATTTCATAGGAGAAAAAAAGAGACTCTACTTACAGATAAGTTCCTATTTATGGCTATTAAATTTTGGGATTATATCTCCATAGATACTGAAATGAAAAGGGATTCAGTATACATTCTAGTTGAATCCCTTCAATTTACAGATAGGAAAAACGAGAAATAGAAAGATTCAGTGACTTGCTTAAGTTATTACCCATAACCCAAATAAATAACTTGATTTGTTTCCAATCTGCTTCTTTCAAGATAATGCATTAAAATATTATACAAGAGGCGACTCGGTGGTGCAGTCAGTAGAGCACCAGCCCTGAAGTCAGGAGGACCTGAGTTCAAATCCAGCCTCAGACACTTGACACATTCACTAGCTGTGTGACCTTGGGCAAGTCACTTAACCCCATTGCCTTGCCTTCCCCCCTCCAAAAATAAAAAAAGAGAAAATATTACACAAAATATTTATGCTTGTACTAATTAACAAATGCTTTATTTAAAACTTAAAAAGGGGGCAGCTAGACAAAAGGGGGGCAGCTAGATAAAGCAGTGGATAGAGCTCCAGGCCTGGAGTCAGGAAAACCTGAGTTCGAATTCAACCTCAGACACTTACTAGAAGTGTGACCCTGGGAAAGTCACTTAACCATATTTGCCTTAGTTCCCACATCTGTTAAATAAGCTAAAGAAGAAAATACAGAACCACTCCAGGATCTTCACCAAGAACACCATAAATGGAGTCACGAAGAGTCTGACACGACTGAAATAACTGAACAACAGGACTAAGAAAGTATTAATAATGTAGACTAAACTTTTGTTTAAAAGTCATATAGGTTCTAAACGGGGGTGGGGGTGAGGAGCATGCAGTATTTGAATCTAGGTCCTCTGACTTCAGAGCCAGTGATCTTTGATTTTAATTTCCACCACTTGTAGGTCAAATTCGTACTCTCGGCCTGAATTTCACACAATCAGTCAGGTCCCTGGGGAAGCTTCACACAGTCCAAGATTTGAAGCTGTTTGCTTGTTGTTTTTTTTTTTTAAAAATACCTGGAAGTATCAGCATAAGTTAGATTAGGAAAAAAAAGATTTTCTTAGATATAGTCCAGTAGTATAAAATGTCATTTGTTAAAATAATTATGACATCATAACTGTAACTAACAATGTTTGTGCCTAGACAATGAAGCATAAAGGGGTGAGGAGAAAGAGTAGGTAGGAGCTAACCAGAAGAGCTGCTTTTTGAGGAGGAAATAGAGCCACTGATATCCAAAAGTTGCCTCTAGAAAGAGTGATGTAGTGGGTAGGGTGGACCAAAGGAGGCCTCTGCCAAGGCACATATACAAGACAGAAAGAGGAGCACACTCTGGGATAACACCAGTTTCCTAATCTCTCCTGTTAGCTGTACTCACTAAAGGTCAGTAATAGTGACTCTGAAATCTATTTGCTAGTTCATTCAACACCCTAGGGTGTGGATCACCCAGATCGAGTGGTCTCTTGTTGTTCGGTTGTTTTTCAGTTGTGTCTGACTCTCCGGGAGCCCATTTGGGGTTGCCTTGGCAGAGATACTGGAGTGGGTTACTATTTCCTTCTCTAGGTCATTTTACAGATGAGGAAACTGATGCAAACAGGGTTAAGTGACTTGCTCAGGGTCACACAGCTGGTAAGTGTCTGAGACCAGATTTGAAGTAAAGAAGGTGAGTCTTCCTCTATCCACTGTGCCACCTAGCTTCCCACCTTGTGATACTCGGCAAATGACAAGCCCTCTCTGAGCATCTGTTTCATCTATAAAACAGGAATAATTAAACTTGTACTCCCTATTTCATAGGATTGGAGTACGGCAAGTGCTATGTATTTATAAGCTATCATTTTAATATTATTTGAGGCACTGATTTTAAAATAGTTCTTAGCATGGAAAGCTTGTTGTAAAGAAGACAAAAAATTTAGGTCAGTAATTTTGCATTTTCTAAAAAAAAAAAAAAAGATGTGCTGTGATGATACTATAGATTACTGAATGGCAAACAGAAAAATCTTCTCCCTGAAAGCATAAAAGAACTCCAGCATAATAATGGACCAAGAAGCTACCTTCTCTAGACTTTATCATTTTTTAGTTCTCTTAGCCGCCAAAAGGAAAAAAAAAGGACACAACCAAAGCATTACAAGGCTGACATATCTTGTAATCTGATATTGAAGAACCTTGAAGTGGTTCTTGAAGATACCTGGTGCAGCATATGTTAATACAAAGAAACTGCAAAGTGTCCAGAGGAGAGGACCACAAATGATGAAAGTGCTGGACAATCAGAGGACCTAGGAGGAAAGATCAAAGAAGGAGGGGGCGCTTACCATAGCGAGAGATAAGAATGAGAAGTGATCTGATGACTCAGGAATATTAAAACAATAGAAAATAGTCACCTGTTTTCTATTTTCTGAATTTGGTTTATATTCACAGGAAGGCCTCTGCTAAAGTCACCTCTTTATTCACAGAGATAGCTTTGGTTTCTTGAAGGATGTTTCAAAAGACACAAAATCTTAATAGGCCCTGCCAAGCTGGAAAGGGCCAGAGTGCTATCTTTTGTCTAGGGATGAGCTTTGCTCAGTTTGGAAAAATTAATCATCAGTTTAATTTCTGGATGATGGAAATGTTGGCCAAAAAGCCTGTAAAGGCCAACTAAGACAAAGAAGGTTTGCAATTAGCATGAATGAAGACTAATGGAATCCTTGGAGTATTTACAGAAAGAAAATGGCACTGCTTTTCTTGGTCTTACCCCTCTACCTCTTACTTTGCCTACTTGAAGAATCTCTTCTACTTCCACTATGTTTGTATCTTGTATGTACGTTTCTTTTTGCACGTTGTCTCCCCTATTAGAATTGAGCTCTTTAGGGAATGTTTTTTGCCTTTCTTTGGGTCCCCAGTTTTCAGCCACAGTGCCGAGTATCTGGCTGACTTACAGAAGAAAGTGACAATTTAATTAGCTATTTAAAAGGAGGAATTTCACCTTCAGTCATTTATCAGCTGGAAGCAGCTAGATGGTGCAGTGTCTAGAGCCCTGGGCTTGGAGTCAGGGAGACTTGAGTACATATCTGGCCTTAGACACTTACTGGCTGTGTGCTCCTGGCTAAGTCCCTTAATCTGTGTTTGCTTCAGTTTCCTCATCTGTAAATTGGAGATAATAATAGTAGGTACCTCCCAGGGTTGTTGTGAGGATCAAATGTGATAGCATTTATAAAGCTCTTAGCACAGTGTCTACCACATAGTAGGCACTTTATAAATCTTATTATTACTATTATCATTTCTTAAGCTAGAGTGCAAATTCTCAGAAATCATGAGGTAAACGGTCATAGAACTTCTGGCTCTATCCCGGGAAGAGAAGTAGGATAGAGTACGAAATAGAAAAATCACTGTAAGACTCAGGATGTTCAAGTCCTGCCTCTTCTGTGTGACTGCAGGCAAATCACTTAAAGTCTCTTTCTCAGGTGATTCTTTGAAACTAAATTCTTCCAAAGTTGTATTAGCAGAGGTAGCTCTCTACATTGATGAAATCCTGAGTCCTGGGGGAACTTGTTCCTGCATTACATTATATTGAAGTCTAATAAAAATAGCTAATTTCTAGGGAAGGGTTTTGAATTTGAGATCAGAGGAACCAGTTTCTATCTTCCCTCTGCCACTTACTAGTTGTGCAACCTCAGATCAGTCACTCAGACTTCCTCTGCTTCAGCTCCCTCATCTTGAAAATGGGAGTATTACATGACCCCTGGCATCCCTTATAACTCCAAATCTACGAGCCAATGAAACAACTGAAGTTTAATATACTCTATTCCTGTAAGTGACTGTGGGTTTGAATCCCTTCAGTATCTTATATACCCAGTCCTGGCATTCTCTTTCCCTCCTTTACCCCTTTATCCAGAATCCAGATGGCTTGAAGTCTCAAGACTTCAAGGGTAGATGTGTAAATAAATTACTATCCACTTACTCCTATGAGAATACAAACTAATTATACAAAGGTATGTTTTTCCTCCCAGAGAGAATAAGACATTGATACAGACAGTATCAGTTTCTAAATGTATCAGGACACTTCCCAGCAGGTGATGAAGACTCCTTTTTTCATCACAGAAATGATGGGACAGTCTTTGTTCTCTAAGAACAAACTAAAATCCAAATCTGAACACATTTAATTACAATCCTAGAGCAAAGACTGATCCAGTGATGTTCAAAGTGGGATTTGTAGTCATTGATATCCTTTGACCTTCCTTTCTATGTTATGAGGGTTGCTCCCTTATAGTATTAATGGTTAAAATATGAAAAAGACCTATAAGTTTTAAAACATTTATAGCAGCTCTTTTTGTGATGGCAAAGAACTGGAAATTGCAGGGATGCCTGTCAACTGGGGGAGATGAATAAGTGGTATACAAGAAAGTGCTATAAGAAATGATGAGCTGGTTAATTGTAGAAAAACTTGGATAGACTTGCATGGAATAATGAAGAGAAAAAATGAGCAGAACCAAGAGAACATTGTACACGGTAATAGCAATATTGTTTTAAGAATGACTTTGAGTTACTAGGTCATTTTGTCTACTATAAATATTATAAATAAATAAATTATGAATAAAATAAACTACAAAGGACCTATAAAGGAAGACTCTATCTGCACCCAGAGAAAGAACTGATAGGTATATGTATGTATAGGATGACTTTGTGTGTGTGTGTGTGTGTGTGTGTGTGTGATGGCTGACATCTCTAAAGTGGGGGTGGGGAGGGAAGAAAAAAAGAAAATTATGTGATAACTTTATTAGAGATTTAAAAGAAATAGCAAGTTGTAAAAAAATAAATTTGCAGATTCATATGCAATCATCTTTTAAATTCTACTGTTATGGAAATGCTCATGTCATTTCATAAATAAAAACTAAAAACATTTTAAAAATAAAAAAGGTCTTTACATTGTTTCTGGCCTGAATTAATAATTGGCCTATATCATCCATCACTGGTGTCTTATAAAAACAGGTCATTATTCTTTCCATTAAATCTTGAGAAGCCCTTGGTATTAGCAAGAAAGCAGAATTAGATAAGGTAGGTCATCTGTGTGGTCAGCATGGTGCAATGGAAAAAGTATTAGCTTTGGATTCAGAGGAACCTGAGTTTCTATCTTCTGATTTTTACCTGCTATGTGACCTTTCAGCCAGTCACTTAACGTCACTCTGTAAAATGAAGGGTTGGACTGGGTAACCTCTAAGTTCCCTTCCCACCCCTGGTCCATAATTCTCTAATGTCTCCTATGCTTCAAATTTTGATTGGCCATAAGAACAACTCTATTTCTTTGCCCTTTTGAACCATTCATCTCAAGGTTAGGCTTGCTACTGATTAATAAATGATGTCAGCTCTGTCAGTACTTTGGTTTTTTACTGAATTACTATTTTCCAAGCAAAAGTAGGAATTTAACCTGTATGCTCCTTTCACGTTATATTTTGACTAGACTTCTTGTAAAAGTGTCACTTATTTTTGGAAAAAATATCTGGACTATGACATGTTTGTTCTTGCTTCTACTCCTACTCACATCTTTTAGTCAGTTTCTACCAGGTTCTGATAGATTCACTATTCCAGCATAGAAATCTCTTTTGATAACCGACACGTACTGCAACGTGTACCAAACTGCAAACACCTGGTAGACTTTAAAGGCAGTTAAGTGGAGCAGATCTCTTGTCTTGGCATCAGATATTTACTCTGAGCCTCTTGTTTGGGTCCTCAAGAGCCCTTTCAATCAATATGTGAGCTTGTTTATGTGTAGCTTTATATTGGTTTTGTGCTAAGAACTTGAGGGCTGGAAATTAGCTATCTCTTCAAACAAGATCTGCAGCCGCCATCACCATTAACTTCAAGAAACACAATTTTAACAAGCCCTCTCAAAGTCTGGCAATAAAAACAATTAATACATTTCACTGTGAACTAAATTTTGAGCCAAGTCACCTTGTAACCACCTGTAATTGGATGCCAACAATTTCCACATCAAGTGAAATGCCAATATCTCCAATTCCTAGGTACTCAGTGAGGATCAAGGCTATGAACTTGTATCAGGACTTGCATTTCTGGCATCCTAGCCTATCTGCATACAAATGTTGCTAAAATATGCTTTGTTGCTACACATCTCCTAAGGCTCTCCTGGAGGGTTAACAGTCATTCCTGGAACTCAGGGGAAACATGGGATGGCAATGAAGCCTTCTTTGACTTTCTATTGTGCAGGAGTACTTGTAAAATGGATAAATGGATCAGTTTTTCTAAGTTGAATAAGACACCTGGACAAAGACAAGCTTGGCAGACTCATCTGGGTGTTCTTATAAGACTCAGTAATAACAGAAAGATTCCATGTGTGCTTTCTACAAAATATGAAAGAGGAAAACAAACTTAAACCTCATTCAAAATTGAAGCAGAGTCAATTAATCACAGGAAAGTAGGTAGAATAACATTTTCACTTCTGCTATTTCAATGGCTCATTCCGCATACATAATAGATAGGGAATGCAAAAACATATGTAAAAATGAAAACATTCATTGTTAAAATAAAGAACTACTTAAG